>NW_017805136.1:183174-192375 GCF_001891065.2 Hippocampus comes
GGGGGGCTCAATGACCAAGTGGTAGTGAGTGGAGGGTTTTATGGATTGATGGAGGACGTCAACTGGCAGGCGAGCCCTTCATCGGACACAATGTGCCGGCATATTTCCACCTAGCCACAGGCGACGAGGCGGTTTGGGGAGGGGTTGGCTGTCCGCGGGCTGCTTAACAAATATCCAAGAATCCAGTCAACATAAACAAGTAGAGGGTACACGTGGTTACGTTTCAAATTGAGATTGTTTTGGTTAGCAGTTGACAAAAAGTGTTCACACAACGTTGTGGAGCGCTTTGCCTTATCCCGCTGCCTCTCAAAGTGGGGATAAAAATCGACCTGGCAATTTTTACGCCAACAGAAGGTCGTCTGACTTTAACACAGGCTATAAAAAAGTCGTCAGTTCCCAAGGGCGAAGTAGACCGCCAGTGATTTTTTTTTATCTTCAAAAGCCCTACCCAAAACCGTAAATAGCGAATACGATCAATGCTGGGACACAGCGTTGTGAAGCGGTACAACATCAGCCCTGGCATTTCCCCAAAGAGGTGGACAGTGTCAACTTGGTGATTTTAGGCCTATCAGAGCCCGAAAGAGAGAATTCTACAACACCAGGACACAACATTGTGGAGCACGTCGCCATTGGCCACTTACACGGTGCCGTGTAAGTGGCCAATGTCAAAGTCGGCACGATCTCTGGGGAGGTGCAAATCGGCACCCAAATTTCATGACTTCAAAAGTCGTATCTAAGTTGCAACTTGGAAATTTTACAATGTCAAAGGACACAACCCTTTGGAACCTTATGCCGTCCGTCAAAGCCGCCATTTTTCCCCCGAGAGCTGTGGAAGGGCACAGTCGACCTTGCCAAATTAAGCCATCGGAGATCAAATTTGAAGCGTAGTAGCCAAGGCTGTAAGGACTGCGCCCCGTGCGTGAGGATCGGCGTCGAGGGTGGGAAGTCGAGAGAAAATTCCCAGGCAACAGGTGGAGAACGAGCGGTTCTCACATGCCATTAAATTCCATACAAAAAGCCATCGAAGCATTGCTAACGAGATCCCCCCGCCTCTTAATACCCTCAAACCATCTTTCAAGCTAATAATGAGCTATATACGCCGGTCCAAATCCACAGATCGGTCCCTGCGAACCGACACTAACGAGCTACACGCCGTCCTGGGGGGGGGATTAACGAGGGAGATCTGGACAGAATTGAAAGCTGGCTGGCTGGCTGTGGAGTGGGCGTTCAAATCAATTAGGTGGCGAATTTGCATGATTTAGATAAGCAAGCCGAATTAACCGCGCCGGGCTAATTACAGCTCACACACCCTCTCACTGACGCTTTTTTTTTTTTTTGCGCTTGGCGTGAGACGCTGGCGGGAAGCGACGGGGCCATAATAACAGGACACCATTTTTTTTTGAAAGGGGGATAGAACCCATTTGTGTATTCGGCAATCGCGTGAGAGGGAGGAAAATGGAACATGGGAAACGGCTAAATAACTAACTAAAGCCAACCGGTATCTTTGATAACGCAACACTTTTTAGATCAAATCAACTTATTTTAATACTAAACTCAATCAAAGAATCATTGCATTGTTCACGAGGGATAGAAAAGTGTTTGCTGGCTAAACGCACATAACTTGGGACGAGAAAATGAAATCAAATGTTCCTCAAGTATCATTTCAGCAAGGGGAAAAATAACGGTCTGTTTATGTCGTGAAATTCACTCGGAAAGAAGAAATAAGTAGGGAAAATCTGTCTTAGGTAGCTTAAGTAGAGCCAACCGATCTACATAGAAATACTGTGCAGCGGAAAAAAAAAAGTCCCTTGATTTCATTCGTTTCAATATAATGGACTCTGTGTTGTGGCAAGTTGGCGCTAGCTTAGCCTATCTGAACCGTGGTGCCGCATATATTTTACAGTTGGGGTCGTTTTCACGTCATTAAAACGAAGGGGAAAATGAAAACAAGTCTCCATTTCGATGCTTCAATCAACCTACATGAGGAAAAATTTGAGCGTGGTGGGAAATCCTTCCAGGGATTCGGCATCCGCACAGAAAAAGCTAACTTAATAGCCGCAATTTCGAAGCACTCATCACACACATGCACTTACATATTTGGCGTGGCCGCAAGTATGCTCTAGCGGCCTGTTTTCTCTGCCCGCGCATACGCAAGCAATCACACACGGGCCCATTACATGGTAAAAGTATACTCACACAGGCGCACAAATATGCAAACCTCAGAGTCTTTCTTGGTTTTTCTCAACACACACACACACACACACAAAAAGACAGTTGCCACTTTTATCCTAGAGTGTGGGGTGGGCAACATATGGCCCGCGGGCTACATTTAGCTCACTTTGGCCGTCAATGCGGTCCATCGAGCATTTACAGTACATTAATAAGGGTCTTGAAATGTCTTGTATAAATAAGTGGAGGCTTGTGAGAATATCGCAAATATGCAGGGGTCCATTTTAAAAATCAAACGTCCTTGATCTGTCCTAAATTCAGTTTTGCCGCTTTTTATTAAATACACACAGATACATTTATTTGAACAGATGCAAACAGCTGAGTCGACTTGTGTGTTCCTGCATTGTAGAGATTGGAGAAAGAAAGTAAGGAGGAGAAGGAGGTGTGGGGGGGGGGGGGGATGGGGGGAACTTTCTTACAGACTGAATGGAACCAATTATAAATCAAGAGCAATTTCTGCCTATTATTCAGCAGGAACCCAGGGAGGGATTCGCTGCCCGGCTCGGCAACTCTCGGCAGGGGGACGAGAGAAGGGGGAGATGGGAGGAGAAGAGGGAGTGGGCTCAAATGTTCTATGAAGAACAGACATTGGGAATTTGAGATAAGACGTGGCCGTGAAGTCACAAGACTTGTATATAGGAAAAGCAGAAAGAGGAGGAGGCGGGAAACTGAAGCGAGAGCTTCCTGAGAGAAGAACCAGCTGGACCAAGATTTAGGCTTTTAGTTTTCCCTCTTTTAAAGCACAGCCAACCATTTGTCCTGTCACTCACACCCAAGGAGGAAGGGCTGGAAGAACTCTAAAATAAAAGTAGAATCTCTAAAAAGATGTTTGGCTGGTTATTTTTTGTCCTTGATTTAAAGGGGACACCCAACTAAATGGTTAGCATACAATTGGTTAGCCGATTAGCTTCTGCCAGTGAGAGTGTAGCATTGGCTGTTGTGAGCTCACGTTAGCAGCTGGCCGTTAGCGTGTTCAAAGCCTGGGTGTCATTTGGGGCCACAGAAGCTTCTACTTTCTATGATTACGCTTAACACGTGTTTATTTTGTTCATTTTAATTCAATAAAACCATTAGGTGGCATTACTATCCATTTTAAATAGCGCTGGTATGCTATATTAGCTAAAATTGGGGGGGGGGGGGGGAAAGGCACCAAAAAAAAAAAAAAAAAAATTGCACGATAATGTTGACCCCTTGAGGTATGCCAAGATCTCAGCTAAATCTCAATAAAAAGCTAAACCTGAAGCTCAAATGAATGCTCTGGAGCTTGCTGAGCTGAGGTCTCGCTCTCACGCTTGATGCTGGCCAGCTGACAGGAGTGCGCAGCGGAAAATTCCAGCTCTTGATAACCCTGAGGGGTGGGCGGGCGGACAAGCATTCGTCTGCCCGCGATTTATCGGCCTGGATAAAGCCCTTGCCAGCCGACGTGTGATTATCGGTTAACGTCCTTGGAACGGTGCCCCGGATTCCCAGGGCGGGAAAGTTGATATGCCGGCATTTTTTAACACAATAATTCATCCAAGATGACGAGGTTAAACAAATGTGTGTGAACGAGCTATTAGCGTGTCGCTAACAACACCCTGTAATCTCTGTCCAAATATCTACTTTACACACACACACACACACACACACACACACACACACACACACACACACACACACACACACACACGAGTGGATCAGTGAGCAAACAAGCACTTAGGCTTCACAATGTGTGTGTTTGTAAGCGTGTGTGAGAGGGCTAACGTCATTAGCGAAGGGGTTCTCAAACTTTTTTTTTGGTCCAGCAGAAACTTACTCATAATTCATAATTAAACACAAGTGCCGTGTGTACCCATAAATGCCAAAAAGTTGCTCATTTATGAGGAGGGGGTGGAGGGGGGAACGACAACGTGATAGCAGATTCACATTTTTCAAGAAAGTAATAGTTGAGAATAAAGTTGTATTTTTTTTCCTCAAGAAAAGGTGTAAGACTGACAAAAATAATTAAACAGTATGGAAGGAATTAAAAATCACCAATTTAATTTCCTAAAGACAACTTGTACAGCTAGTTGACCCCAGTTTGAGAACCTCTGCATTAACCAATCGACGGCCAATTCATTTAGCAAGCTAAAAGGATTCAGAGAAAAAAGAATATATGCGTGGGAAAAGGTTGCACATGCCGCTAAGAGGCACCTGAAGCGGAAAGGGATTTCTTCCCGTTTGATGGCGGCATGTTTAATTAGCCTCAGAAGTCTCTCTCTCTCCCCTCCTCCTCTCTCTTTTCCTCCCTCCCTCCCAATCAAGGATCAGGAGTGGACTTGGGGAGAAGGGGGCACCTGCTTTCCCAGGTGTCTCCCTCTTTGGATGGACACAGGAGTCCACGTACCTTCCATCAATCACTACAGAGGGACTCAAGAGGCGGCCCAATACAATACAAAGTACACCTCACATTTGATCATTTGCAATTGGTTACAAGGATAAGCGAAAGAGAACATATTATGAAAGGTGTACTTTTTAATACCTTATACACCAATAGTTCATAGTGCCTGGCCACCCATCAAATACAGTATGAAATCAAATAACCCATTCGGAAATTTGTTACATACTGTAGTTGTAGCATCAAGACAGAGAATTTCCCTTACCGTGACCCGAAAGCAAGGCCGGACCAATATTCAGAGTCACTTTCAAGCAACAACCAGAGTAGACTGTCTTAGAACATTAAGAAAGTCCCAAATCTTTCTGACTGCGAGGCCACTACCAAAGCTGAAAGGTAAGCAGAGCTGCATTGAGTTATGTTGGATACACACCTTCTTCGTTTGAGATTCTCATAAGCGGTATCGGTATATATTTTATTGGTCAGCAACGTTTTTTTTTAAAGTTAAAAATCACAACCACAAATCATAAATGATATCTAGTTGATCTCTTCCTGTCCAGAAGGACCACACAGGTGAGGTCTGAGCCGAGGGCCACGACCGCCCTGATTGGCCAATCCCAAAAACATCTCCCGTGGCTGCACGAGCGCCCCGCTGTCACAGATGAAAGCGTGCCCTCGAGGAAGGGGATTTCTTTCTTCCCTTTCTCCTTTGTCGCCAATGTTACAACAGGGGTGGGCGGGTAACTTTGAGCCCGTGGGCCTGATACCATGCCATGCAAAACTAGAAACAACTACAGCATCAAAGGAATTTTTTTTTTAAGTGGCAAAATGTTTTAAACATGCTCCTAATATATAAAAACTACAAAATCTAAGTGCTGGAGAAATTGCATGTGAATGCTGTGGAGCTGACAATGAATGGAATGAGCTGCAGAATCTAAAAAAAAAAATGCAAAATAAGACTTAAAAATAAAAAATAGCATCAGAGAAAAATGCTACCATCTGGAGTGATTGTAACCTGAGTACGAAAAAAATAAAATAAAATAAATACACCAATTCACACTGATTTACATTTGACCCTGTATTCGGGTACTATTTCAAATGAGAATGGATAAAATGCTAAACATGCTAGCGGTTGGTATGCTAATAGATAGCAAGGTAGCAAAATGAGGTCAAATGGCACCATTGATGAAATGTTGTTACGCAAACAAGGGAAACTGCAAAAAGCACCATCGAAGAAGCAAGATTAAACTGAAATAGTTATAGTAAGAGGCCAATGTCGAATTCTAATTTTTTTTTTTTTCATGTTTTGATCAATGGGTCTGATAATCAGAACTGGAATCAATTTGTCCAATTTAAGCGTGCTGTACTTGTCAGAAGTGATCAAGAACACAAAGAGCCTCCGTCCGCATCCAACCATTTTTCCAGAATTCATGCTCATTAGTTGGGGGTGAGCTGGAGCCTATCCCACCTGAATTCAGGCTGGACTAGTTGTCGGAAAAATATCGCAGGGCACGCACATTGACACACGTTCAATTTGGCGACTTCAATCTTTATTCCTCCGTCTTATAATAGAGCTTCTTGACTTTTAATCTGAGTGACATTGATGTGTGCCACCAAGATTCCTGAGAGCCCCTCCCCCCGAAAAAATAAACAATCACAAAAACAAAAACAACACCTGGGTTGGAGAAACTCGAGACCCCATTTTCCCCCCAAGGCAACCGCACACATTAGCAGGAAAGTTTAGGACCCATGTCAAAATAGCAGCGTGTAAGGAATGCTGCAAAACTTCATCGTCCGTTCTCTGGACACCACGTGACCAAAAAGGGCACTGTTATGATTGGCCGGCAGCATCTAAAGACGGTCAAGTAAATGTACTCACACATACAGTACATGCCAAAAACATCCATCCTTTCATTCTCTGCGGGAGAATGGTGCGTTCAGTGAACGCTGGGACAAAACACTCCCCAACAGAGGTCCACTAAACATCGTTGCCGTGGGGGTACGTAAACCGAGCAGAGCTCCAAAGTGTGCGTGCCGCCCCCACCACCAACTATATAGGCTGCGGCCTCCCAAACGTGTAAAAAGCGTGATTATCGCTTACAACCACGATTGCCAACCCCCCCAAAAAAGTCACGCGAATTGTGACTTTCCAATCCAAAACACGCTTCGACGGGTTAAAAGTGTTAAAAAGTGAAGCGAAAATCACGGAAAGGCTAACAAAGTGCTCACGTTGCGCGTCCACATGCCGAATTCACTTTTTTGTTAAAGCGCAAAAAGCGCATTGGAGGTACAATAAATATGTGGTTTGTCCTAAATCTCCATTGATAGAGTGCACTAGTAGTGTTCAAAACGACACAAATGCTGCCACGCTAACAAGCCTGACCAAGTAGCAACACGTAAACATCACTTTTGGAGTTTTATTTGTTAAAGTAAGCACAAGCTTCGAAAACATTGAACGCGTATTTTAATTCAAAGTCAGGAGCGCGAAGGCTTCAAACTCACCGAAACTGCTCGATTTAGCGCTTGCACCTCGTTTTCCCTCAGCAAAGCGATCTTCAGCTGGACTCTTTTTTTTTTCTTTTTTTACCAGTAGTCCTCCTCTGCAACAAGAAAAACAAGCAAAGTCGCTTTCTTCACGTGTTGTTGTTGTTTCACGAATTTACTTCGGCGACATTTTCTCTGCGTGCTCCCCCGAAAAAGGTTCTCACACTGAAAGGAGGTTTTTGGATGAGTGAGCTCTCAAACAATTCTTTCCCTAGCTCTCCTCCCTCCTGCTCTTTTTTTTCTTTTTTTTGCGACGCCTTCCCAGTCCTCCCATTTCCCAAAGCAGGAGGAGGGACCTTAACAATGCCGGGGACTAGATCTTTAACCCCCCTCCAAACACAAACACACACACACACACACACACACACACACACACACACACACACACACACACACACACACACACACACACATACACACACTCACAACAATACTACTGCCTTACCAGCCACAAACTGCAACCAACATATCCACCTCAGAGTTTAATACTATTCATGTTCCAATTTATATTGCTCATTCCCAAAACTACGGTGTCCTGGAAGGGGTATTAAGGGACATACACACTCCCCCAGTACTGCTGTTCCTTCTTCCCTCCTCCTGATTTGGTATGCGCAGTTTGTATTGACCCCATTACACCCCCCACCCCTCGTTTTATTGTGGCCATCCAGTGCAGCTGTGCTGTTGTGGGTCACGTTTTTTTGAACTGTACAAGGCACACACACACACACACACACACACACACGCTGGTTTCAGTGATACTCGGATCGCTTGCGCTGGCTCAAAAAGATTTCTTGACGGGGTGATTATGAAGAATCAGCGCTTCCCGCTCCTTCCTTCCTTTAGAAATTCTTCACTTCACTCAGCACATTTTTGGAAATGGCAACAACCAATCCTGCCCTCTTCACTCATAGTGTGTGTAACGTACTGTAAGAGGTCAAGAGTCGTGGCTATAATCTTGTTCAAGGTACACAACAATAGATTCTCTACCGCACAATCTGTTTCCCACGGGGTCTTGAACATAACAGTCAGGAAACAAGAGACAGAAGATTAATGACAAATTTTATCCAAGCAGAGAATAAGGGCAGCAAGAAAGTGGGCTGCTGCAACTAAGAAGAAACTGAAGGATGCTATACCCCACTGGACAAATTATAGCGAAAAATTACTAGTTTAATTTGATCCTAGAAGACACTATGGGCAGCGAGAAAATGGCACACTGTGGCAAAGTGGAGACATCCCTACATCCCAGTAGGACTTATTTGTAGAAGAAGGAGGGTAACCTGTATTAACCTAATGTAAGGAAGCCAATCCTATTCAAGGGGAAACTAAGGGCAGGGAGAAAGTGCACTGCTGCAGCAATTGGAGACTGTGGAGTATAATACTCTGATAGGATCGTAGAAAGGGTTCTGTCAGTCGTCATCTGTACCTGTGGGTAAAAAACAAAAAAAACAAAAAAAAACAAAAAAAAAGCAAAAAAGGACGTTTCGCTTCTCTCACAGAAGCTTCGTCAGCGGTAGACAACCCTGAAGTCTCCGTGAAGACTCCGGGAAGTTGCTCTGCGCTAAAAAGCTGAGCGTGGCCTGTTTGAGGACTGGGTGGGGATGGTTAGTCACGCCCCTATTGGTTTATTAGAGGCCCATTGGTTTCTAAATTCCCTATCATTGGGTCTTGATTAGGCCTATTGTTTGGGCTAAGGCTGAATAGCTACTTTCAGTTAGCCTGATCAGCATGTCTATGTCCCTTACTGGTCAACAAGTTATTGTAAATAGGAGACAGGTTAAATCTGATACCTCCTTCACGGTTCAGAGAGGGTGAAAATTTTTTAACAAAAATCGCTTCCTTTACTCCCCTTTCAAACCATCTCTTTTCTGTTCCTAGGATTTTTACTTGTTCATCTTCAATTGTGTGGTTTGTTTCTTTTAAGTGTGCGTATACTGCACTTTTGTTATCATTGTTTTTCCATTTGTGTTGATAAAGTCTTTTCTTGAGTGTTTGTTTGGTTTCTCCAATGTAATGTTCCTTGCACTCACTTTCTTGGCAACGGATGGAATAAATCAGATTGCATTTTTGGGTGTTAG
>NW_017805136.1:194178-195203 GCF_001891065.2 Hippocampus comes
AACCAATGGGCCTCTAATAAACCAATAGGGGCGTGACTAACCATCCCCACCCAGTCCTCAAACAGGCCACGCTCAGCTTTTTAGCGCAGAGCAACTTCCCGGAGTCTTCACGGAGACTTCAGGGTTGTCTACCGCTGACGAAGCTTCTGTGAGAGAAAGCAAACGTCCTTTTTTGCTTTTTTTTTGTTTTTTTTTGTTTTTTACCCACAGGTACAGATGACGACTGACAGAACCCTTTCTACGATGGAACTTTCCTGTACGACTGAGAGCCTCCACAAGCATACTCTGATAGGACTCATTTCTGTAAGTTTACATAAATTTAGACATTTCATCTGTGTGCCGGTGAAAAAGCATGCAGCTACAGATAAGTCGAGAATGTAGAGCAACACCCGGCTAATTATTGGGAAGAACGAGGGTCTCATCAGGAAGGAGTCCAATTTTTATTTTAGAGAAGAACGAGGTGCTCCTGTATTCTCAGGAAGGAGGCACACATTATCCCAGAGGACACTATGGGTCAAGAGTAGAAAATCAAACACAGTGGAGTATAACACCCCAAAAGGACTAATTATAGGGAAGGAATTAGTATCTGCTACTTTCCGGTAATGAGGCAAATTTAGTTTGAAAGGAGAATTGAGAAAGTGGAGCCAACGCAGACTAGAGTATAACATCCCATAATACAAATTACTGAACTAAAAAAAGTACTTTTTAACGTGTGTGCTACACATGCCAACAAACAACGACAAAGTAGGCCCATATTATCCCATCCCAGAGGTCACTGAGGGCCGCTGCCGCAAAGGGGAGACTGTGGAGTATAATGCTCCAATGGATATATGGTGGAAGTGACACAGCTGTTGAGGCAAAGAGGAGTTGGTTGCCACGGTAACCAAGTAAACAAGGACCCAAGGAGGCATCTGACACGACATCGCTTGAGACACTTGAAGGACAAGTCGAAGGGGAGCAATGCATGCTGGGATTGCGGCCCTGCTGGGAGAGGGGCATTCTGTGGTGGTGGTGGGAGTGGGTGG
>NW_017805136.1:195292-200832 GCF_001891065.2 Hippocampus comes
CACAGGGCAGGGCCTCAGGGGGATGCGGCATGTTTAATGGGCCTTTCATGGCCGGGCCACAAAGCTCTTTGTCCCACGCTAATTCATCCTGCCCAGTGAGAGCGGGACGGGGGGAAGGGATCTTTTGGGTTGGGAGGGCCGCGGGGCTTTCCTTTTGCTGGAGGGTGCATGTAAACAACTTTGGCAAACGCCCAAACTACCTGGTCAGCCAGGGTTCAATGTTCCACTCCACATTCTCCGCTTTCCTGCATTTGACCCGAAGGCTCATCCAGGATGAGGTTTGTTTCATTACCGAGAAGTAAAAAGAAGCCGGCCTTCATTCTTCTTGATAAGTAATGCGATTGTGGTGTTACACTCCAAAGTCTCCGCTTTCCTGCACTTGGCCCTTAGTGTCCTCTTGGATAAAATGTGTCTTTTTACCGAAAATACAAGGGACCTTGTAAGTACTCAATTGTTGGAAGAAAAGTTAACAAACCCTGGAATCCAATTATTAGTGTTTTGTGTCTAGTTACTGAAAATACAAGGGACCTTGTAAGTACTCAGAAAGTTAACAAACCCTGGAATCCAATTATTAGTGTTAAAAGGTATTATACACCACAGTCTCCACTTTGCTGCAACAGTCCACTTTCTCATTGCCCTTAGTGTTCTGCTCAATACATTTTGCTTACTTTCAAAGAAGTACACAAATACAGGAGATTCCATTCTTTGAAGTAATTAGTCCTACTGGGGATTACTGCACTTCAGTCTCCACTTTCTTTCTCTCTCATAAAAAACTTGGAATCAAATAAGTAGTACAGTACTTTGCCTATTATTCTCTACAGTCTCCACTTTGCTGGAATGGTCCACTTTACAGCTGACTTTAATGTTCTCCTCTCAGACAAAAATTCACAAATTTGGTGAACAATCTATTTCGAATTTTGAAATGAAAAAATACACGGAAAGAGTTCAACAAAAATGGCCCCCAAAAGTTTTCTTCCCACCCACACTGTAACCAAAATGCCACGAAAACAAAAACTCCTTGTTGCCGGTCATTAATCTTTGGTTGAGGCTTATATTACATCACTGAGTCATAGAAAAAATTGTGGCTTTTATTGCATCTGTATTTTTTTTCCCTCGTGTTTTCGCGCGACTTGAAAACAGCACACGCGGTTTATGCGGGTTGACGACATGTCTGTACGCGCACGCCGATGCGTCGTATTTCTTCCCCGCAAACGTGCGCATTTTATGCGGCTTTCGTCATCAAGGCATGAATTAATGGAAGAAGCCGCAAGTCAAATTGGCCGATGACGTCATGGGAGTGGGCGAGACGAGCTGAAAACACACGCGCCTGCAAAGCGGAGACTGTGGAGTACCGCTATTATACCCCGAGAGCTAGCTCGCTAACCGTCGCAGAGAAATCTCTTACCACTTTTGTATCAGAGTACATAAAAAGTACAGTAAAATGACTTCCACTGTAAATGTTTACTTTGCAAGAGCATCGGAATCTGTCCATTTTTTTGTGTTCATCTTATAACTTAATTAAATTTTTTTTTTTTTTTTTTGGGGATAAGCCACCACAAAAATCCTTTTCATATCGCAATATAGGCAATATAGAAACAATATTGTGTACCATAAGCCGAGCGGATATTGCATGGCGCTACAGCGGCCGTTGTGTTGCGGAAGAAGCTTAAAGGATGCAAGAGGGATTCCGGTTATGAATTTTTGGGACGTCAACGTTGGCGAGCGAGTCGAAGAGTCCAAATGAACGCCGGCCAAACAAAATGACATCCCCGTTGTCTCCACTAGAGACCCACTGGTCAGAAAAACAACAACACGGAGTCATCGACACACACACACACACACACACACACACACACACACACACACACACACACACACACACACACACACACACACACACTAACTCACCCTGAGGTCCGACCCCACCTGAGTTTGGATGAGTGCCTCTGCAGCACAATCACACTGGAATGAAAACACACACACACACACACACACACACACACACACACACACACACACACACACACACACACACACACACAACGAATAAGCTTTAATAATGGAATGAAAAAGAACAATAAAATCTCCGGATATGAGAAGTTCCCGAGGCGATGACACATGGCTCAACTCAAACTGGCTTCACATGCATGAAAGTTTACGGGGCGTGTGTGTTTTTGTGCCGATGTATGTAGCTGGGATAAGTAATAATTACGGAGGAGAAATAATAACAACAGTCAAATGAGTAAACTTAGAATATAAATGAATTAAAAGAATCAAAGTAAAGCCAGCACTTTCTGTATTCTGCTCTTATTGCATAAGAGGACGTGTACCACTTCCTGTAGCAAAAAGGTGCTTACTTAGCGATCGAAATGCATAACTTTCACGAATAAACATCATTACAACTTCAACAACCACGACGAAAAATGTTTGTGTTTTATAATTCCTTTGCGAAGTCAATAATTAAAAACAGGAAGTGACTTTTTTTTTTCTTTTTAAGAAATAGATCGCTGAAAGGTTTGGGGACTTCAGAGTCATTGGATTTGGGGATTGTTTAAGTGTGATTGAATTCATTTTTTTTTCAGATTTATTGCAGAACATATGGAATTTTTATCTCATTTGTGTAGGGTGCAACAGTACGCCTTCATTTGGATTCTCCGAGAACAAAGATGAAAAACGATGGAAGTTGCCAGTCCAATTTAAAATCTCTGTCCAATTTGAAAACCCACGTGAGAGACCGTTTAGATAAGGCGCCAGGGTGGGATGTACTATGGGCACTGGGACAATTCAAATTAAAAAAAAATCAGTGCCATCCAGGCCTTGATTTCCTGCAGACAGGACAAAAGTGGCGCGAGATTAGATTAGGACATACAGTTGATCGGAGTGTCATCTCCATCGCAGTGAAAAGAAATTCCATGCTTTCCTAAAATAGAAACCAGGGCTAGCAAATACAATGAAGACAGCAGGGGCCCCAAAATTGAACCCTGTGGAACACCATGTGACAATGGGTCACAGAAACTGCCCAGAATGGATAATTTGCTTTCTTAAGCGGTTGAACGGGTGGTTAAAGGGTTTAAGAAATCCACTAACATATGAGTTATGTCAGATTTATTGAGAATTATTTGTTCGCTCTAGTTTGTATGTTCTTATGTAAAACAAACCGTTGTGGTGCTTTGTCAGAAAGAGCCGCAAGCCTCGCTCCCTCTGATGTCTGAGCCCCACACATCATCAAGCGTCGTCGTCTGAAAAGCTTGTGAATTCATATCCCTAATGGCGCGCCGTGCGCTTCGCCTCTCTAACTACGTCCAGATGCGGCAGACACTGGTAATTGGACCTGGAGCCATTTAAATCCCAGGGCCTGCTCCGTTCGCCACCGCAGCTGCTCGGCCCACTTTTTCACTTTCAGTTTTTTTTTTTTTTGGTTTGTTTTTTTTAAGTCACATTTTTATATTCAAACTCAGTGAGTGACTGGGTGATGTTTGGTCTCAAGCGAGGGTTGGGGGTCAGCGGTGGGGGAAATGACGAATGGATGGCAGAAGAAGGCCAGACAGTAAAGTGAAGTTACGGCCGCAAGCTGGTTTTGGCTGAGAGGGTCAAAAGGTATATGCTGTATATCACAACGTAAAAGGAGGGAACGCGGCTTGGCCCGGCAATGCAGAGAGGAGGAATAATTTAAGAAGAAATCATAATTTAACATAAGTTAACAGCACAGAGCATGGTCAGCAAATAGCTTCCACAGAGTCAGAGGCATCTCATGTTTCATAGGTATCAGTCAGAAGAAGTGGAAAAAAGTATTTCCAAGTCGTTAGAATTTATCATGGAAAACAACAAAAACCAAGTAGTGAAAATAGTGACATTGGACTGGAATATTTTTTTGCAGAATGCATGTGTGTGTGTTTTTTATGTTAAGACAAAAATAATGCTGTCAGCAAAAACTGGCAATTTTTTTTTCCCAGTTGGAAAGAAAATTTTTTTAAAAATTTTTTTGGGGGGGATTAATCGGCCAATTAATCGGTAATCAGGATCGTATTCTGCCATTTATGGGAATTGGCATCAGCCTCTCAAATAAAAAATAATTTTTTTTAATCCTTATCGCTCGGGCCCTATTATGAACAGTTCCAAATACCAATCGGCGATAGCACAAAACCTTCAGGCTTCGGCCAGAAAGCCTTCTAGAACAACTGAACTTGATTTAGTGTTAATCAGGGGCGCTTTACATGGTGGCAGGTGTGTCCTGACTCCAATTGAACATGCGTTTGACACCCAAAAAGTGGATGCCGTCGCAATAAAACCTGCGTTCCCAATGTTGGGCGAAACCGGGATGAAGACAGGAAAAACAGCACCTGGTTTTACCATCCAAAACTTGACTTGGATGTCTCCATCCTCCCCTTTTCTCTCCCTTCGCTATCATCTATCTACCATGTCTCTCTCTTTCCATCATTCCCTCTTGGACTTCCTGCTTTCCAGCCTGCCAGACGGTCATAATTAACGAGGAAAACGATAGTCCCCCTCGGCCCTCGGGAGCCCTCCACACTGGACTGAGTGTGTTTCTCGCCATGCGCGCATGTGTGTGTATGTGTGTGAGTGTGTACCTCCAGACTTGGCCCTCGGTCCCACTTCACTCAATGCGTCTTTATGTTGGAAGCATGAGCTCACCCCCTCCAAGAAATACACCCAATGACTTGCAGGCAACATAGAGCCGCCTGGTATCCAAGAGAAATAACACAAGCACACGCACACACACACACACACACACACACACACACACACACACACACACACACACACACACACACACACACAAGATGGCTGTCTTAGTTACCACATGCATTGTTTGCGTGTTCTCTGTACCCTCTCCGGCTGCGGGGGCTGATTCCAGATCAGAGGGAGCAGGCAGGCCTGGCTGATAAGAAGCCATGATACACTGATGCTATCTGTCAGTCACAGCCAGAGGCAGGAACTCTGGGTCTGGATGGGGTCAGAGGGCCCTCTATGTCTCTGTCCCTTGGCACCCCCCCCCACCTCCTCCTCCTTCCTTATCTAAACAAACAAACAAACAATGGCTCCTCGAGAGGCGCGCACATACACACACAGAAACACACACACACACACACACACACACACACACACACACACACACACACACACACACACACACACACACACACACACACACGCACACAAAAGATTATGCGACATCAAAGACCAAGAATGCAGCTCCTTTTTTTTTTTTTGTCTTTCACAAAACAATGAGAAAATGGGAGAAACTTAGCAAAATTGCTCAGTTAACGATCAGGACTGTGATTTTGTGAAGTCGCCCTTCTCTGTTCGTAGCCACGATAATCAGGAAGCTGATTATTGGAGAGGAAAAAAAAAAGATTTAAAAAAACTAATAAAAAGCACCCTGACAAATAAACTCAAATTCATTAAAAAAATCATTAATTATATATATATATATATATATATATAAAATAAAAAAAATCTTCGTCTCACCCCTCGGGTGGTGTCCATCCCTCATTCAGCTCGGGTCCTCTACCAGAGGC
>NW_017805136.1:201900-203180 GCF_001891065.2 Hippocampus comes
ATATGTGTGTGTGTGTGTGCGTGTGTGTGTAGGGAAATCACCCGTTCACACTCAACCTGTGCTCCAAAAATATTTCCTGGAGGAAATGTTTTTCTACCAAATTGGATCGTGTTGATTGCAGTCACCAGGTCACACTTAAGTCCTCTATGTAAATATGCATGTGATGGTTTTATCTTCTAAAGCTAAAAAAATAAATACATTTTAAAAAAGCTAACTTTGATATTGCTCTATCTGCAAACGGCCTTGATTTTTACCACACAGTAAAACAAAGGCCAACATTTTAAATGACTCATTCTATGTGGATACGACCAAAGTGTTGTTTGTTTGCAAAAAGAAGCATCTGCGGATTTAAATGTTTTGGTTTTTTTTAAATGTGACGCTGTTAATTTTTAGTTGCGAAGCCACAATGTTTCCCCAACTGAGTGCGGAGACGCTGTGAAAGGGCGGTGGCGGGGTTGCGCCCGGCAAACATTGGCCGTCGCCCAACGCCAGCGTTTTTGCTTCAAGAATGTCACTATGACAGCGGACTTATTCATTTATTTGCTTATTTTTAACGCTCACTTTTTTTTTTTAACCTCCCCCATCGGCAAATCATACGTGTCGACTTTTTTTTCCAAAGCATGTGGGAAAACAATGTTGGGGAATTATCTCACCTCCATTTTGCTTCAGTCAGTTTATTTCTCTCACTAGGGGAATTCTTGAGCACATCCATCACTGAAAAAGGAGTATCGTTGAATCACAGAGGAATCGTGTTACTGATATCGCAATACCGCCTGGGATTACGCGATAATTGCCAGAATGGAAAAAAAAAAAAAAAAAAAAAAAACATGGCAGACGTGTAATTATCTCGATGTGTCATGTCGGTGTGAAAAGTAGAAGAAACAAAACAAAACGGTTGAACGCGATATTGCGATATCAATGGCGTCGTGATACAACAATTACGCAACTGGAGACATATTGCAGGGGTGGGGGGGATGTAACCGTGAGTAACTCATGATATTGCGAGAGCAATTGTATCCTGATCCCGGCCAAATATACGACAAAAAAAGTTGGGTGTGAATGGATCACCACGTTTGGGTGTGCGCATGTGTGTACAGACTCCAGTGTGAGTCTCATGTGTGTGTGTTAGTGTAAATATTGTGTTGCGCTCCAGTAGTAGCTCTCGCAGTAGCCGCGCGCCCGGGCTGTTTATTTTCTTTCCTGACGGACGACTTCTTATCAAATAAGCACAAGCCGCCCTTGCACGGCCCGCTCCAGCCTGCCGCAGGATGTCCCGCCCA
>NW_017805136.1:203833-206797 GCF_001891065.2 Hippocampus comes
TGGAATCGAACCCGGTACCTCTGCACTGTGAGGTTGACGCGCGAACCAGTCGAGCACCTGTGGATGGGCAGTTAATATGTAAATTAGACCAACTATTACATCATAGTGGGGCGGAACATTTTATTTTGAGAAATCGGCAGCTCACAAAAGATAAATATCATGGTTGTTTCATTCCAAACTTCAGCGGGCAGGCACTCCAAGGACTCGCTTATTTGCATACAAGCCATTAAAAAGTCATTTCACACATATTAAGTCCGGTTTAAGGTTAAACGTTACTCCACTCGAAAATCACGACAATAAATTCAGTTTCAACCATCTTTTGCTGACAAGACGCTTTCAAATCTAAAATAAACAGCAATCATAATCTCGCGGCTGTTCCAAAGTGGAGGGCAAGCGACCAAAAAGTCGAGCGTGCCTGACTAAGAAAACATATTTATTGTGACTTTTCGTCTGCTTTCATGAGAGTGCACCCTAACTGAAACCACCTGGCTATTATGAGACCCCGTCCAACTACGCGAAGGGGGGGAAGGGGGCGGGCGGGTGAGGCTCGGGGCGTGCCGCCGCATGTTTACATGCACATGCGAGTGAATCTGCGCATAGACGTTTTGCGCAGAGTGTTGACATGACGGCGCGTTGGTGTGTGTTAGGGAAAAGTGTGCGCGAGTTGTGAGAATAAACAAACACGGCGCAAAGGGGACTCACGTGGCGGTATTATCAGAGCTCAGAGAGAAGACAAACTGTTTTTTTTTCCTCCCCCCCACTGCTTTGATTCGAAGCGGCCTCTGCTGGCCTCCTTCTCCCTTTCTGTGACCACACACACACGCACACACACACGCACACACACACACCATGTGGCTCTAATCAGTGGATATTTTTAGATGGTTTAATCAGTTGCGATTGCGTTTTTCGACATCGGCACACGAAAGCGTCTCGTCGATGAAGCTTTTCCATCCTCTGACCTTATTATGGGTTGGGGGCGGCAAAGGTGGCCACGCTTATTTTTTGTTTCTTGATTGCAATCACGGTGACTTCTGGTGATTTGAGGGGCAAAAAAAAATAAATAAATAGTCAGGGCAGCAAACTCGAAGCCCCTTTCTACTGCGGGGAAAATCCGCAAAATAAAAAGTTTGGTTTGGAGGTCGCACATCAACCCACGCCCAACACAAACACACACACACAGGCTTGTACAGTAAGCAGGCATGCACACAGACACTCAACACACACACACACACACACAATTTGTGGTATGGTGAGGCATTCACCCACCCCCCCTTTCCCCCCTCCTCACACGCACACTGATTTATACACTCATTAATCTGGGCAGTCTCAGAAAACCGCTCCAGTAAACTGGCCAGAGGCCCGGTGGGTGTGGTGGTGGTGGGGGTGGACGTGCAATCAAAGCCAGCAAGGATGAAAAAGAGAGAGGGAGAGAAACATGGAAGAGGAAGAAAAGAGAAAGGAAAAGAACATCTCCTCCTACAGCAGGGACGGTACGAAACAAGTGACAATCCTCCGTGTGAAATTGTCCACGGCTCATTAAAAATTCATATGTATCTATTCAGTATATACACATATACAGTGGTACCTCTACTTACGAATGTCTCTTCATACGAAATTTTCAAGTTACGAAACGCCTCAACAGGAAAATATTGCCTCTTGTTACGAAAGAAATTTCAAGATACGAAAGGTAAGAAGTCAGTATGGGCTGCTAGTCGCAGTTCCGAGTTTCCTGAACGCAACATATTTATAGCTGCTCTGCTATTGGCTACTACCGAGCATCATCCTGGCATCCCATTGGCTAAGAGGGACCGCCACCGTGTGTGTCTGTGTGTGTAGATAGATAAATGGATATGTGTCTATGCAGCATCTTCGTCATTCGCCCCTCGGGCCATGAGGTGTTGCGATTGTTTTGCGTGAATGTGAATCACCCGGAAAAAGTGTTCACCAGTCGGGCGATCGCTCACTATGCTGATGTTTGCCTCGGACATTTTCGAAAGATTGTTAAAAGCCGACAAAAGCAAACGTCCTTGGATCAGTTCTTGACAAAACGCCAGGTAAAAAACACTTATGAGAGAGAACATGGACTAAAAAGGGCAAAAAAGGATGAGGACACAGTTAAAAGGCGATCATTTTTATTCTTTACTGTTCTTTGTTTTTTACGTTAAGCACAATTCTCATTTATTGTGCAATAATCTCATTGTAACATGTATTTGTTCCATATTTTCATGCATTTTTATGCTTTAGGAAACATTTATGTCTGGATTCCACTGGCGGACCTGTGGGGTCACCTACCGCAGAAGCGCCCCCCCCACCCTTGCTCCACCGCTACCCTCTTAGAACCAATTCATTTTGTAAGTAGAGGTACCACTGTACATATATATTGGGTGTCCCAAAAGTGACTGTACACTTCTATTTTCCTGTTTTGTGAAGCCATGACGGTTTGACAAGCTTCGGCTTTTCAATTGTTCTTCTGTAAGGATATCATTCCCTTGCCCTCGGCTCTCTTCCCATCGACACCGAATCAGTCTTGCGAAATTTGCCTCCAGGTGAAGACGTTTTTCAGCCGCCGACAGCCGCAGCTGGAGCAAAACTCCTGTGCAGAATACATATGTGTGAATAATTACATCCAGCATACAACAAGAGATGGCGGTTTTAATCCCCTTTTCTGGCGCGTGTTTGAAGTTTTCAAATAAAAATACAGATTTTTAAAAATTAGGTTGTGATTCTTCTCATTTATCACGGTCCCCCTAAAACACAAAATTCCCCCATTGCGGCACTAAATAAAGCCTTGTTTGATTCTATTCCCAATGTGCGCACACATACACATTCATATTCTCCCTCCGCCGCCACCCCCCTCTCCGGGCTTACAGAAGAGAAGAAAAAAAAAATATGATAAAAGGTTCTGGCAGAGCGTTCCACTGGCGGACCTGTGGGGTCACCTACCGCAGAAGCGCCCCCCCCCGC
>NW_017805136.1:206832-207455 GCF_001891065.2 Hippocampus comes
AACACACACACACACACACACACACACACACACACACACACACACACAAAATTGCACTCATACAAATACAGTAAATGTGAACATTCATCGTGTTGGCCCAGTACAAGTGGCACATGTTATTGGTTAGCCGCTCCGACTGCAACCCAACCTCTCAGGCCGGGAAGCTGTTCCATGCCTTTCACTCCATTGTGGCGTCCACCACTAACCCCTTGCTCTGATTAGAGTTATTTAAAAAAAAAAAAAAAGAAGCCGCAGCTGGAGCAAAACTCCTGTGCAGAATACATATGTGTGAATAATTACATCCAGCATACAACAAGAGATGGCGGTTTTAATCCCCTTTTCTGGCGCGTGTTTGAAGTTTTCAAATAAAAATACAGATTTTTAAAAATTAAATTTTGTGATTCTTCTAAAACACAAAATTCCCCCATTGCGGCACTAAATAAAGCCTTGTTTGATTCTATTCCCAATGTGCGCACACATACACATTCATATTCTCCCTCCGCCGCCACCCCCCTCTCCGGGCTTACAGAAGAGAAGAAAAAAAAAATATGATAAAAGGTTCTGGCAGAGCGTTCCACTGGCGGACCTGTGGGGTCACCTACCGCAGAAGCGCCCCCCCCCGC
>NW_017805136.1:207813-215207 GCF_001891065.2 Hippocampus comes
TTTTTTTTTTTTTCTTACATACTGTGAAAAAGAATTTCAAGAAGCAATCATTTCGGTAAAATGCGCCTCAGATATCCTAGAAGACGTCAGGCAGGAATTGGAATAGAGATTCTAACCAGGGACCTCTTGGCAGTGAGGCAGCGTGACCCACTACGCCACTGTGCTGTTGCACTGGCAATACAGTTTATAAATGTTAACTCATTCAAAGTTTCTTCCCATTAATGCAACAAAGTGGCGATTTTCTTTTTTTTTTGGGGGGGGGGGGATCAACTGCTCTCCTCCCTTTTTGCAGCTCCTTGTATCTGCCGCCGACGCATCCTGTCCCGCAAGGGCCGTAGCTCGAGCCCAAGTGCCCATTACGGCGCCGCAAAGGCCCTTATTAAATGTATATATAGTCACGCTTTCAGACCATGAGACAGCGAAGCTCTCGGGGAGGGACGGGAACGGGCCCAATCCAGAATGGCCATGGCCCGCGTGGGCGGGCGGGTGGCGAGGCCGCGTCGGGTTTCACTGAGCCCATGCCAGCAACACACACACACACACACACACACACACACACACACATACACAAACAATTACAGACACACTCCTCCTCTCCGGCTCTCATTAGGGACATCTCACTTTAGGGCAGTGGTGTTATTTCAGTCTTTGTAGTTTGTTGTGAGAGTGTGCATGGTTCTCCTTCTGTGTGGGTGTGTGTGAGAGGAGAGAGAGGAAGGGTCGGGTAGAAGTGGTGTGTGTGTGTGTGTGTGTGTGTGGCGGAGGTGGGGGTGCAGAGTATGATTCCAGATGTGTTTTTTACGGCCCTGGCAGGGATGACGGGCCTTGAAAGAGAGAGGAAAAAAAAAAAGTACTCGACCAGGGGGAGGAGAGGGGTGCAGGTGCGGGGGTGTCGTGCTGTTAGGTGAACATGGTCGTGTTCAGAAGTTTGGGGAGAAGTTAAGTACAGGCGCAGGCTTTAGGGCCTTGGGGAATGAAATGGAAAAGGGGCAGGATGGAGGGAATGAAATTGCTTTTTCTGGCAAAATAACACTCGGCTTTATTGGCTCAGGTGTGCCGAGCTGTGAGCAAATGTGTGTGTGTGTGTGTGTGTGTGTGTGTGTGTGGGTGTGTGTGTGTGTTTAGGATTGTGCGTCATGGTTGCAAAGTGTGTGTGTGTATACACGCGCTTGTGTTTGTGTTAGACGCACGAAACAAAATAAAACAAGAAAAGCACAAAAAAAAATTGGAGACTTGATTGTAAAATGTGATAACCATAGACCAAAAAAATTGAACCTCACAGCAATGTAGGAAAGGTTCTGGCGACATGAACATTCAAACTCACACCCACTTGACTCACAAACTTGCTTATTTTCTGAATTTTGGGAGGAAGGCGAAGTACCTGGCCAAAACACATGCAAACATGACAAAAACAAACTCCACACAGGAAGGCCTGATTTGGTACTTGAGCCCAGAACCTCAGAAATGGATTGCAGACGTGCTAACTCCCCGAGACCATTGCGCTACCTCACAAGTTGACCCGCTAGCTTCGGCAGAGACCAAACAAGGGCAACATTCGCGATGAGGCTCCTGCTGTAGCTCGTTAGGTACGCTTGTTAATACGCGTCTGTTTTACAGTCTTGCTTCAAAGACCGACTCGACGTTTCATCCGCGGCTTACCTTCTGGAAGGCCGAGGGAGCGGTAGGAGAAGTCGAAGGAATTCGTCAAGGTTCAGCCAAAACAGCTGTGAGGTCATCGTCTCCTGTCCAGCGCTGGAAAGCGACTTTTTGATGCTTCTTCACTACGAGATAACAGCAAAATGATATTGTACGTTCCCCAAAACAAACCTTTGAACCAATGGCATTTCGTATTAGCGTAACAGTCCATAAGCAATAATTCATAGTGCCAAAATAGCTAACGTTGGCTTGTTCGCAGTGCTAA
Source organism: Hippocampus comes (assembly GCF_001891065.2). NCBI lineage: Eukaryota > Metazoa > Chordata > Actinopteri > Syngnathiformes > Syngnathidae > Hippocampus > Hippocampus comes. Next base: position 209,735 of record NW_017805136.1, read on the forward strand.
TGCTAGCATGGCATTGTTTCACTTGAAATCAGCCGTTGAAATGAACGGAGATGCCATTGATCCGTTCCAGCCCCCCCCCCCCCACAATTTATTTTCCTAAACGTGTTTTTTTTGTCATTACACCGTTTTTGTCACACTTTTGCATTCACTTCACTACACATTGTGCTGCTCATTTTGGTGTATAAAGGCAAATCCTACATTTCACGCTTACTTTCCTGCCTGAACGCACCAACCAAACACATCGCAGCAGGGCGTGGCCTGCCCAGAACTCAACTGGGACTCCTTTCGTCATTCTTCGCAGAGGATAGAGAACATAGCACGACTGCTAATACAGCATGACTACGGCGACCGTTGTTTGTCTGCATGCGCTACTATGTTTGTGTTCAAATATCTGTTGCTTGAAAGATTATAACACAGCCACGTGGATGCGAATCGTCTGTTAGCATTAGCGAGGCTAAGCTAAGGACGAACAACGGGCCTTGAGCTCCAAAAACCATTTGAGATGTTATTCATAGCTCTTTATGTCTTTTTTGTGACAGTATTGGGCCGTCGCGATGGCAAACATGCGTGTGAGTGCTCACACGTCCTCGCGTACTACCTCCTGACTCCTCCTCAAGCCTCTACAGGCAGGCTAGCACCTCTGGAGAGCAAGGCATTCTGGGGGATCAGAAACAGATGTGCCCTTCTTTTCTGAAAAACACACGCTGGCAGCGATTCAGAACCGGCACTCGGACCCAGCCGGAGCGACGGCCTGGCGTGACCCTGAGCTTGACCTGGTTCAGCGGTTCCCCTCAGACAGGAAAGGGCCGCAATTGGCTTCAGCTGTGACCCCCCCCAACCCCGCTTTCTCATTAAGACAAACTGTTTTCAAAGGCAACGCCGCTTTCACTACCACTAAAGCCCCAGGTCAGGTCAGGCCTCAGCCTGCTACTGGTACCCTGTAACCCAGTACCACCTGCCCCAGGGTCGGGTCGTCGGCGACTAAACCGGCTCCCCCCACCTGTCCTCGCAAGAGGACTCGTGAGGAGGGTGGCTAGACACCCTGTAGAACTAAAAACAAAATCTATCAAAGGGCGCCGGCTCAGGTGAGCCAACAGCGGCCATCTAGCACCCCCAACCATGGGTAAATGGTCCCACTGCCTTAAAGGTTTAGGCCTCTTGAGGCAAAGGCTAAGGGAGTAAACCCCGACAGAAAATCCGGTGTGGAGCCCCGCAGGCAGACCAGCAGTTATGGCTGGATTCTGGCAGTTCCTGCAGCTGATGTCGTACCAGGACTATAGCACCTTGTGCTTCTCCTGGTTCCCTTCTGAAGCCGAGAGGAGAGTCTTGATGCTTGGGCAACTCTTGTGCAACCAACCTGGATGCATCCAAGATCAAAGCACTGGCACTTGCTTGACTACATCATCACCAGACACCAGGACCTCTGTGAAATTCTTGACACTAGAGCACTGAGAGGTGCGGACTGCTGGACAGACCACGTCCTCCTACCGCTTTCTCATTAAGCGTGTCATCTTCGACCTTTCGAAGGACTACCATGACCACTAAAGCCAACACCCCCGCAGCTCCGAGAGTGGGGGCGGCGTGGGATGTGATCGAATATGGAGGGACGGGGAATGGAATGAGAACGAAGTCAAAAGTGGAAACGACGGGGTACAAGGGAGGTATTTTGGGAGTAGGGGAGAACAAAAGATCAAGATGAAGGAGTAAGTGAGACAGGAAAAGGGCAAAGTGTAAGAAAATCCAGACTGAGGAAGGATCGGGCGGGAGGGAAGGTGGTGGGGGGGGGGGAAATCAGCCATATCACTTGCAGCTGTTGCATGGTTCCCAGAATGCACTGCAACTTGGCACACGGCTCTTTTAATAAGAGAGGGCGGTGTCATGGTTACGTTCGTGTCGAAACCTCCACTATGGCAGCGGCGGCTTCCAAGAGAGGGAGCGGAGGGCTGGGGTGGGGAGGGGGGGGAGGTTTGAAGATGACGGGGATGATAATGACAAATCGAGCCACGTAATCAGAAACAGAGCTGTTGTATCGCCATAAATTCCGTTTGAAATTCACACCCGACGAACTCGCAGTACCTTCAGACGACAGCAACCGAGGACAGACAGAAACCTGTAAACCGACAACAACAAAAAATGGAGTTAGCTCTGTCTCGCTCTCAGTGGCTCAACAAGAAAACGGATCACTGCAGCCACGCGGAGATTGCGGAGTACTCTACTACCTTCGCGCGTACGGGGCCAAAGTCACAGCGACAGGCTAAGCCAACATGCGAGCGTGTGTTTATTTTTGTCATTTCGCGGCTTGCGTAATCTGCTCCACCACAGCGGCGGTTTACGTCACCCATTTGTCGAGAAGGTAGTGTGTCGTGGACTGTGGTCTCATTTACACACAGAAAAGCTTTTCATTTTCTTTTTATAATAATAATAATAATAACAACAATACATTTAATTTTGAAAGTGCTTTTTATCATACTCAAAGACATTTTACAAGAGTTTAAAACACTTTTTAGCGCTTTTCAGGATAGCTATCTATCTATCAGGGTACATAAATACTGTATTGGCTCGAATATAAGACGGTGTTTTTTGCATCGAAATAAGACTGAAAAAGTGGGGGTCGTCTTATATTCGGGGTCTAGACATTATACCCATTCACGACGCTAGATGGCGCCAGATATCATTGAAGCGAATGCTGAACTTGACTCCCCAGGCCAAAGTGAACCCCTGTCACGAAGAATAAAAATAAAAATAGCGGTAGCACGAAGAAGAAAAATAAAAAATAGCGGCAAGAAAGAAAGAAGCGATAACAGAAAATGGAGAAACGTAGCAACAATCTGCAGAAAAGTGGGTCGAAGATCGGGCAGGTTAACCAGCAGCTGAGGAGAAGTTATGGTGTAAACTTCAAGATGCTTTTTCTCTCAAATATATTGTTATAATCATTTGTTTCAGATAATTATTTTCTGTATAAAAATTAATTTGATGTTCAAAAAGTATTTTTTCAAACTTGAGTCTTGAAAAAGAGGGGGTCGTCTTATAATCAGGGCCGTCATATATTCGGGCCAATACGGTATATGTGTATGGCTTTACCGGTTCTAAGTTTGAAAACAAAATTTAAAAAAAAACAAAACGTGTCAACCCTGAATGGAAAGTGTCTGTCATTGTGCCTCTCCCAGCGCCTCAATTTGCATATTTTATGTTGGCAAAAACCAAAGAAAACAAACTCCACAGCTCTGACAGTGTGTTTGAAAGTGAGAGTAGCAGGGCATGCTGAGGTAGATTAATAACAGCGCTCACAGGGTGTTGGAAGAAGTGGGGTAATGGTGGGGGGTGGCGGGGGGGGGTCTGTTGGAGTTGGGGTGTGCTTCTGCCTTTTCAGGGCTGACTGATGTGCATCCCAAATTGATTTATGAAAACGGCCCTTAATCAGTTAAGTGTGGAGAATGAGGGAGAAAGAGCACATCTCAGTAGGGGTGGGTGGGGGTTGGAGGGGTCGGGGGCTGAAATCGCAGCGGGAAAGTGTGTGAATGACGCTCTTTTTTTTTTTTTTGGAATGCATGTGACGGATGCCAGAGCGGGCCACAGGTGTCCGACACGCTGGATGCCGCATTTTGTCCCGGGGTAAGAACACTCTTAAACGTTCAATGGGGCTGATCCGAGCATCCATCACGGATTGCGAGTGTTGTGTGTAAAGAAGGGTCGCGGCGAGTGGGGGGCTGGGGGTGGGCTTCACAAAGTAGGCTACCCAGGCTACTCCGTTGTATCATCTTCAAAAGTGACAATAAAATCCTTGGAAAGATTTCTCCTCATGAAAAAGGTCTCGAGATTCAAAAAAAATCAGAAGATGGACTCAAAAAGTTGGCGGATCCTGAATATAAATGATCCCCAAAAAGAAATAAATAAAAATAAACATTTTTCAAGAGGCTACTTTTTGATCGACTTAAAAAGTGACTGTATAAAGTTGGAGGTGAAGGTAAAAAACTTTTTTTTTAATCCATGCATGGGGACAAGAGTAGTTGTTTAAAAAAAAAAAAAAAAAACGTCCCCGACTCGGCCCATTGTGTCTGAGACAGGCGTGTGTGTGTGTGTGTGTGTGTGTGTGTGTGTGTGTGGCGAGATCATTGGGGGGGGGGGGGGGTAGAGGTGAGGGGGTTCACGCTGAGAGATTGTTTCTCCTGGCTGTCAGAACTCGATCTGGGATCCAGCCGGAACTAATCAACTCCAAAAGGCCTCCCCATTACCCAGGATGCAATGGGCCACAAACCGGGGGCTTGGCCAGTGGGAAACAGATACTACGCCCCTCCCCGACATCAAAATGCTTTTCCTACACACACACACACACACACACACACACACACACACACACACACACACACACACACACACACACACACACTTCCCGCTGTTTCACACCAAAGCAATAATAAACAATTACGATAATATTTTCACAGCAAGCAATGGGCCCGCTTCAGATCCGAACGTTGCACAGCTGCAGAAGACACGCCTGCGCACACGTGCACAAATATCAAAGTGTGCAAAAACGCGCTCGCACGACACACGCACACACTTGAAAACATTCCATTCAAAGGCCAACCTTGAGTCAGTTCAAGAATGTTTTTTTCTTTTTTAAACGTATCGTGTGTAAACGTAACTAATCATAAAAAAACGATATCACTGTTTCTTTTTGTGCCTTAAATCAGATTAGAAAGCCCTAAATTAGCTCCAAGAGGCCTCAAAAAAGGCGGGTTCGTTGCAGTAATGTCGCCCTCTAGCGGCAGAACGCTCAGGTCGAACCCATTTTTTGTCCTATTATTCAATTAGTGCATTAAATTTGAACGTAAGCTTTGAGAGCCGGCTTATTTTTTACATGTGAACATTCACGAAATGTTTTATTAATCTCTGCAGTTTAATGAAAAAAAAAATCAATGAAGTGGCATCGTTTCTGGCATACGTTTAAGAGCTCAGCTGACAATATACCTTCTTGTGGTACTTACTGTTCATATAATATTGCAAGCGTTAAAGATAACAGGATCGGTAGATGGTTGGCAGATTTTTTTCAATTGCTGCCATGACCCGAATGAAAAATAAAACCAAATATGAATGCGATTATGACAAAAGCATGTCAGAGTAGTGTCAAAACCAATCCGAAAATGGAATCGTGTTAACAAAAAGGCTCGCGCAATGTGTGCTTTGAATCTCGGTGACGAATGACTTGCACCTCCTTCACAGGGGTGAAGTGGGGGCAACATGGAAATGAATCGATGAAAGCTACCCTCCGTCACCCCCGCGTATCATTGCAACCGTGAGCCCGAACGAGTTTTAAATCCAAGTGATTCGGCAACCATTGTAGGTATTCAAATCTTACTTCATCATGACACGTGTGTTTATCTGTAAATAGAATGCTATGTAAAAATAAAATTTGTTTTATGGTCAATTGCATGAGAAAAGTCCAGAGTCCCTGAAGTGATTGGGTGGGGGGGGG
>NW_017805136.1:215313-220098 GCF_001891065.2 Hippocampus comes
CTTACTCGTCCGGTCACAATGACCTTCGGCCTGCCATCAACCCACCCCCACCCCGCCCCCACCCTTTTTTTTTCTTCCAAACTCCTTGTGATTTCATTTCATGGAGTAGTTGTATGTTAAGTTTTTGTGTGTGTGTGGGGGGGGGGGGGGATTCTTGCATTCATAAATTGTGCACCGAAGACTTTCACTTTCCAAATTCAAACTACCAGATGCGATTGACATTGTTGTACTACTTCCCCATGACACTACAGCAGGGGTGGGGAAGAAAAATGTCACTGTTCTTGACTGTAGCTCAAGCATTTACTTTATCAAGACTGGTGTATAATTTGACATGAAATCAAATGCCCCCGCCCCCCCAAAAAAAACAGCAGTACGACTTACTGCTTATTCTTTCAGAATTGACTCCATGTTGCCACTGACTGTCTTTGTACCGCGCCGCCTCCCGACTCCCTGCACACACTCGAGACGTCCTCAGTCGTCATTACTATCGCTTGCCGCGGCATCGGCGTGCTGCAAAAAGGCGACCACCATAAAATGAGACAACTCATCAATTGAATACAGTGCGACAAAGACATTGATTTATTTGTTGAAAGTGGAGGGAATGGCGATCAAAGCAGAACTGCCATTCTGTCCAACCGTAGAAGTCACACTTCGATATAAACACATTTAATTCCGAAATTAAAAAAAAAAAAAAAAAATCCTCTTCTTGTCATCGAACATGAGCAGAAAGAGCGAGTCAGCCGTCCTGTACCTGCTGCTTGCCTGTTTGCTGCGGAGGAACAATGACATGTTTATTTGCAACTGAGCTGATGAGAGACGTCAGATGCTTTTGTGTGTGCGTTTGCCTGTGTGCTTCCGTCCCTCTGCGCCTCTTCATAATACCGAGAATACACTTGCAAAGTGGCTGATCTAAAGCGCAAGGACAAAAAAAAAAAAAAAAAAGTTTAGAAACCTTTTTTTTTCCCCCTCCCTCCACCTCTCACATGATCAGCTTTTAATGGTTTAACATTCACATCACCAAAATCCCCATCGATTCACGACTTAAACCTATTTGGATACAAGCAAGTCAAAGCTAACTATTCATAATATGACCCTTTGAATTTTGGTCAATGTTTAAACTCACCGTCGGTCGTCCGGCGGCATCGGGAGGGATCCGTCAATGCTTCCACTGCCACCTTGGTATGAAGTCAGCCGTCACTTACAGTCGAGGCGATTACAACCAACGCACGGCAGGATGGTTCAACAGTTTTACCCGATGGCGGGGGGCTGAAGGCCGAGAGGGGCACAGGCGAGCCGGACAGAGGCACTTTGGCGGAAAGGGTCTGCTTCTGCTGCTCTATGAGTTCCAGCAATCGTCCTCTGGCTGCTGCGCTTTGCCTGTTGAGCTCTAAGAGGCGCTGATGAACACTACTTACATTGTTACGATTCGCAGACCCCTGCAACAAAGGCAAAGAGATTTTTTTTTTCCATTTTAAAAAGCCTTGATGCAACTATGTTTTTGTCGTAAAAAAAAATAAATAAATACACTCAGAGGTATCTCCCTTTAAAAGATGAAGATTGTGTCGCTCACCTGATGATTCACTTGGTCTATGTGCTGATTGAGACTGATGGCGCTTTCAAACCGCGATGCCCTGTCAGGTGTCACTCCACCGGTGCTGACAGAAGCCGAGCATTTTGGCTCCGTGCCGCTGCTGCTGCTCGGCGACCCGCCGACGCAACGGGCTCGGCTATGCTGGGCACCGGCAATCACATCTCTGATTCGGCAGAGCTCGGCGATCTCGGCCTCCAAGATGTCAGGAGAGAGTTGCGACATGAGGGGGAGGCTCGCGTGAGGCAGTCTGACCAGACAAGACGACGAGCTGTGGGCTCGGAGTTTGTTGTAGGCGCCCTGATCCGGCTCTGTGGAAAGACGATACGCTTTTTTTTTTTTTTAAATGGACTAACTAATACGTGGTAGTAGTAGTAAACAAATGATTGAGGTTACCAGGAATTGGCTGCCAGGTATCTTGCTGTCCAGGTGAAGAAAGTCGGATGGCAGGAGACTTGGCAACTGGTGGTCGCTCGGCAACAGGCCATTGACCTGTCCAGACAGGGACACTTCATTAGGCACATTAAATTGAGCTACTCATCTTTGTAAAGGGTGAATTTTCTGACAGCCCTTGGAATGGAATCCATTAGACCAGGGGTCCCCAACCACCTGTCCGCGGACCAGTACCGGGCCACAGCCCATTTAGTAGCCGGCCGCACAGAGATAGACCTGCGAGCCGTAAGCATATTTACTCCATCAGACGTGGCGGAAATGTGCACGACTCGAGCCAATCGGAGTCCTCCTTCTAACACTGGTTTGCAAGTTGAAATGAACAGAATTCGCCAAGAAGGGAAAGAAGCAGTAAACAGAAAGTAATCGTGACAAATTGACCAAGCGTACGGCAAGAAACCTGTTGAATCATTTGAACGAGTAGCACTCGAGTGATCAAGTGGAAAGCATGAAAATGCGAGCAGAGTTTGGACGCTGTATGTAGAATCCTAAAGTCAGTATTATTATGTTTACATTATAAAGTGTATTTATTATTCCTGATCGGTCCATTTTTTTCGTAGCAATCGTGTCATCTTTTGAACAGTAACATTTGCGAGTAGCAATGATGCTAACGCTGTATGTAGAATCCTAACGTCAGTATTATTATGTTTACATTATAAAGCGTATTTATTATTCCTGATCGGTCCATTTTTTTCGTAGTTCGCTGTGCGATTTTATTTTAATTCTACAATTTTTACACAGTAGGTGTACCCACTGTTTGAAATTATTGAAACAAATCGATGTTAATTAATAAAATCTAAAATGACTGTAAAATTATGTTTGCTCTCAATAACAGTGCTTTAAATGGTTGACGGTTCGTGAACTGCATGTACTTGTCTCATCTGGTCGGTGAAACAAAAAATGTTGGGGAGCACTGGATAAGACGAGTGATTCTCAAAGTACCAGAAATGGTACATGGCTCTCTCTAGTGGTACGAGAATGAATTACCACCCAAGTGCACTCCAGTTGTATTTTCAAGATATTTGCATTTAATCTTTCAGACTTTTTTTAAATAACATTTAGGTACAAATAATTTTGTAGTTAACTTTTAAGTGCAAAATATTTGAATTCAATTATAAATTAGAGCTGAAAATTTGAAGTTTTTGCTGATAACATTTTGACTGAGTTATGTTCTCTTAAATGACAAATGTTTTTTTCAATGACTAGAACGCCGTTTCTTAATTTGAGATTTTTGCTCTTGTAAAATGTTTTGACATTTCTTGTAATGTTATGTCTTAGGTCTAGATTTTTTTTCCCCCCCAGGAATATTTCGACTTCATTCCTGTAAACCACGGCCTGTTCTTTTTCGCACGATCGCAACTTTGTCATTTACAAATCGAAACGCCGCACACAAAATATGAACCTGTAGCTATGACATCAGAGCCATGGGGTTGGTTGACGTGTGTCGCCATTGCCAGCATCAGCGAGTCCTGCTTCCGCTCCAGTTCTGCCGTCCGCTGCTGCAACTCTTCCTGCGGACAAGTAAATAAACGAGAGATGAGAAAAATGACTTGTGTGCACTAAAGGGGATATACGGTAAGTAGAAAATGCACTTTTTGTTTGTGACAGCGCCACCTTTAGTGAGGAGGTCTCCTCCCTTAGGGTCATGGTCTCTGCAGTGAGTGCGTCAATCAACAGTCGTTGCTCTCTCAGCTTCTCCTCGAGTTTCCGTCTCTCCTCGGTCGCGCACTCCTCGTCGTGTTCTCGCTAAGGAAAACAGAGAGGCTCCAAGTCATCTCCCGGAAATGTTAAGCATGTTCTGTGAGGTCTTCGTTTTCGGACGGTACATTTTTGAGGAGGTGGACCAGGCGCGCCAGAGTGGAGACCAAAGCCACAGAGAAGCCGGTGAGGCCTTGCGCCGGGCGCTGCCGACTCTGCGCCGACGTTTGCGGGCTCAGGGAATCCAAGTCGAGCTCCACTTGGGCCAGCATGGTCTGCAGCAGGCCCAAGCCGGAAGGTTCGCCGCTGAGAGAGGCCACGGAGGAGCCATTCAGCTTGGCGGTTTTGCAGGCGCGCTTCCTGGTCCTGGCAGAGTGACTGCTGCCTTCACGACAGCGACAGCATCACCATGTTCAATAGAATGTGTCAAGATGGTTCGTAGTCTTTGGTTACCTGGGTCTCCGGGAGAAAGATCGGGGTTGAGGACTTGCGAGACCAGGAAGGAAGGCTCTTCGTTGGCTTCATTCGAGTGGTTGTGTCTGGACCGTAAACGCTGGACTGCCACTGTGGCATTTAGTGCTAAGATCCAAATCAAGTTCATTTTACATGTTAAGAAACTTTTTTTTTTTAATTAAAAAAAAAAAAACCAACAACAAAAAACAATTACCAGTTGGAGCTGGTGGTTTGGCCGGTGTGCGGGGACTTTGAGGACTCGCAAATCTGCGCTCAGAAACACCATGACGAATCCTTCGATGCTGAAGCCCTCCCATCTTATTCTTCACCTTCATTTTGCTGCCAAACAAAACAAAAGAGTCATGCGTCTGTCTTCACTCACCCGTTTGGATTCAGGTTGAAATGTGACTACCGTTGGAATAGTCTTCCCTCGGCGCGCTCTTCATCGCTGTAGTAGTAGTCGTCCTCTGGTTCGAAGACGGCCTGAAAAGTTATGTTGTTGTTCTATTAAAAGAGTCCATAACAATATATCTCACATTTAAAATATAATATTCCCAAAAATAACATAAGAACCAAATATTTTATATATATATATA
>NW_017805136.1:220134-234745 GCF_001891065.2 Hippocampus comes
TATATATATATTCAAGCCATGCAAGGCCATGGCAAAGAGAATTATAATGATTTTTTTTTTTAAATATTACGTGTATAAATATCAGCGTCAATATTAGTTAATTCTGCACATCAAAATGATGGGCGACACAAGAACTGCATCAAAGAAGTCTGCCTTTCCATAAATAATAATGTAAGATAAAGATTAGATTCTGAAACACCTATTTAATACATCTCTGATGAATTTTGTTCTGCCTTTAAATTATGACGAAAGTACAAGTCATGTCGCTGCTATGCAAGGCCCGGAAAAATATATCGAATAAACACAATCCTTATATGCTTCATGAACTAACTAAAAGTACTAAAAAACACTAAAAATATATATTAAATAAATGATGTGCATGAATATATAAGAAAAATATGGAAATATCTATTATGTATACTGCATATTTCAGTTTCAAGTCACCTCAAAAGTGAATTTGACTAATATATCTATGAATCAAAAGCCTTATTGGTCAGAATTTTGGATACAGTTTTTGACTGATCATTTTATGGGGGCTTGGATCTTATTTGAGTGAGTGTGTGTGTGTCTGTGTGTGTGTGTGTTGAACAAACTCTACTGGGATACCTGCACACACCAACACCCACACACACACCTGTTGATCCAGCATAGAGTCATTGAGGGATGACAGCTCGGTGGATCTCTGGAAAACTGGAGAGTCCACATGTGGGGACATCGTCACGCTGGGATGTCCTGCAGATTCACACACACACACACACACACACCCACAAACACTGTGTTCATTAAAATGGCTCTCTCTCTGTCATTCTGTATGTCACGCACTCGCACTCGCACACACACACACACACACACACACACACACACACACACACACACACACATTAAAATGTGGGTAATGAGGCATGTTAATAATTCTACCAGTCTGCCTTAGTGATGGGTCTCCTAAGAGGTCATGGACTACGGCCAAGGCTCTGTCGGAGCGGGCCAATACATCATGCAGCAGCAGCTTGTCAGAAAACACCTGCAAACAAAAATGAAATACAGTGTAGACTTTTATTTAAAAAGAAAAAAAAACATAGATTGAATTCAGTAGACTATTTGAAAATGATGCCACACCTCTCTCATGATTGTGTGACTGGCTTTGTCCAAAGGACCACATCCAGCCTGCCTGAGGCGAGCCTTCAGTGCTTTCTCTCGCAGCTCCCACTGAGCGGCGGCCTTGTTGTGCGACTTACGGATTTCGCGCCGATAGTTCTGAGGACACACCGGGGATACAAATCGTTACCAGAGGTCTTTAGGCTTGAAGATAATTTAAAAACGAATCATTGAAAGATACTTAAACCAGCTTTACCAGCTCTGCAGGGGTCAGCTTGTGCACGGACAGGTCACTGACTGTGCTCTGAAACCAAAACCATTGCTTCATCAAAGTGTACAATGAGGAATAAACCAAGCGAGGACTACCCAAAGTGTGTGTGTGTGTGTGTGTGTGTGCGTGTGTGTGTGTGTGTGTGTGTGTGTGTGTATGTACAGTATCTATCTATCCCCTTATATACAGTATATGATTGTTTTATATTTATGGCTCTGAGTCTTTTTAACATACATTTAATATAACATAATAGTAATGTAAGATTAGGTGAAATCCGTCGTAACCCGAGGATTCGTCATTTATGGCAGAAATCTTTGCTGTTTGAGTCAATGACGCAGGCACTCACCACCCATTCTCTTTTTGGGAGAGGCGCTGTCTTCTTGGGGCGTAGGGGGTTTTTCAGGCCCTTGCCGTGTTGCGTCCGACATCCTCCTCGAGCTAATGACATGTTCGGGAAAGCGCTTTTCGACAACTTTGCGGGGTTAGCGGAAACGAATGTCAACGAGTTATAGCGTTAGCTTTCGCTAGTACCCACTTTTACGGCGAGCGAGCTCACATTTGAAGTTCGAGTTTACGTGGAAAAGTAAACGTAAAACAACCCCGACGTTAGTTCTACAGACGACTTGCTATTTTTAAAAATAATTGCGCCTCGAAATGCCACTCGCAGTGCTAACTTCAAATCTGTCTGTCGTGGTTTGTTGCCTGAGTTTTTCAACCGTCCCGCGCCACTTCCCTGTACTGCGTGTCACGCGCGCGAAGAGCATGATGGGAGATGTAGTACTGTCGACCAGGAACTGTGTGCCGATAATTTTGAACAGAATTAGTCATGGCTCCAGCATTGTTGAAATGTCAACTTAAATCTATCCTTTTTTAATAAATTTAATAAATCCTAAAAACTGTTAGATTTGCTATCTAAAATTATATCTGCCTGTTTTTTGTGTGTGCGTGACTTGTCACGACGCAAGCATCGTGACGCCGAGAGCATGGTGGGAAATGTAGTATTAGCCACTGAATGTACGTAACTCGTGGAAAACACATAATTAAAAAAACAATGAACAAAACATGTACAGTATTTTGTTTGAAAGAAATATCGTAAAAGGGAGCTTGTCAAAATGCCAAGACAATAAAGATGTTATCTTAAGATATTAATCGTAAGTGTATTAATTTGACGCCAATTTTTTTTTACCGTATTTCTTAAATGTTTGGTATTATTTTCTCACAAATACTGGTACACAGTCAAATTAACTTCAGGTACACATTTAATCGTAAAAATGCCCTTCATAGAAGAATGAGACAATTATCAATGAGCTGGTGTAATGAGCCCATTCATACGCTAGATGGCAATGTTACCATTCACTTGAGAAACTTCCCTGACGTGAGCCACCACATTTACTTCGAAAAAGTTACATAAGTCCCGAATGTAGACAGTGCTATTATATGAATAGTTATTTTCACAAATCAATACAGTCACAAAACAACGATAGTCACTTGGATGCAAACAGTTAAACGTATCTGCCTGGTGGTATTTCACCTGGCCGGCTGTCATTCCAGACTTTCCCCACGCCCCACTTGTGACGCAAAGTAGGATGTGCCGAGCGCATCAGCTTGGATTGACCCAACAGGTCCTGGACTTCCCTTGTGCTGTTCTCGTCGGGGCGTCCCAGCAACATGCGAAGCGCACCACTCACGTTTGCAACAACCGCTCACAGGACCCCACGGACACTCGCAGAGTACTTTGGAAACTCTTCTACTGTTTGCCCGGACTGGATTTAACGCCAAAAAACTCGCACTTGGAGACTAAACTTGATCCCGGGAGGATAATCGCGTGGAGTGATTTTTGGAGACTCAATTACGCGCGGGAATTCACAAATAAATGCCAGCGCCAAAGTTGTGCATCACTCCTTTTCTTAATTCCCACAGTTCCCCTCATCGTTCCGGTGAATCTTAGCGGCGGGGCTTTCTTTCCGTCGCCCGAGGATGTGGGCCGCAGGACTCCCGGCCGCCGTGGTCGTGACCCTTCTCCTGGTCACCATCGACGTGCAGGCCAGCGGGGAGTATTGCCACGGGTGGCACGACGCCCAGGGAGCGTGGAAGGAAGGCTTCCAGTGCCCGGAGAAGATAGACGGTGTGGACGCCATCATTTGCTGCGGGAAGTGTGAGCTGCGTTACTGCTGCTCCAGCACTGACGCGCGGCTGGACCAGGGCAGCTGCGACAACGACAGGAGGGCCCTGGAACCCGGGTCCGAGGGCAAGGAGACCAAGGACTCCGGTGCAGGTAAAAGCGTGTGTGCGCACTCACTAGTCATAACAGGATAAAGAAAATCCGTGGAGGACTTCTCTGAAAATGCTGCTGGGAATGAGTTAGGAAAGTCATTTCCAAAATGTAATCCATTACACATTAGTAGTCACTGGCATGCAGAAATAATTGGATACAATATTGGTAGCATTAGAGCAGCTTTCGTTAAGGGGTGCACCCTTCAAATCCCGACATAAAGCTTTCAAAAAAGTAAAAACTACGTTTTTGGGATACCTAAAGTGCATTTTTCTGCAAACGTTTTCAATCACGCAAAGTTGGTGTCTCCCTCTACCTTGCACACACACTGAGAAGTCAAATTGTAGACTTTCTAAAAAATGATTTCAGCCACGCACCCACTTCAGCATCTTAACAGAGTTGAGGCGCCACATCGACATAAAGCTAACAGAAGTCAACCCCCAACATTTCTTTGGAATGATACGTTCCATGCAGCCCTACTAGTCTAAACATGGCATTCTTATGAATATTTAGTTTATGTGGTGCGGCCATTTTGCCACTTGTTGTTGACTAAAAATGACATCACAGTTGCTCAGGTCTCAGTTAATAATCATGGCTCAGCTTTAGAAAACAGGTGAGCCGAAGTTGACGCACCCCATCACCCTAAACACCGAAACCTAAAAAAAAAAATGTACAGACAAAGCTTTTTGGATAGCTCAAACAATCATGGCTGAGCTTCAGAAAACAGGTGAGCCGAAGTTGACGCACCCCATCGCCCAGACAACTCACCCCAAACACCGAAACCTAAAAAAAAATGTACAGACAAAGCTTTTTGGATAGCTAAAGGGCAGTCTTTTGGAAAGTTATTAAGCCGCGAAACCCCCCCAACATGCCTGAAAAAAATTGGCGCACCCGCTGTACTCTTCACACATCATGAAAATTGTTTAAAAAAAAAAAAAAAGCTTCTTTTGGGGTACTTTAAGAGCAGTCTTTCCCAAACTACTTTAACATTCTGACAGAGTTGGCACACTACCTCCACCCGACCCTCAACTTTAAAAATAGTTGAAACGCAGTCTTTTTTTGTATTTTTATGGCAAAAAAAAAAAAAAAATTCACGCATGCAGTCATTCAACATCCTGACAAAGCTGTCTATCTCGCACACATTGAAAAAGTCTGAAAAGCTAACCTACAGTCAGGCTGTGCAGGCAGGCGGGCCTTAAACAGAAATCCAAAAACACAAAGAGGAATTCTACAGGTCGACCACGTCAAAAAAAAAAATGTGCGGATGATTTTGGAAAGCCGTGTGGATGTGTTGTATTGAAATACATCTCAAGTGAGATTATTCTGACTAACTCTCCCGACGTTTCAAGATTGGATTTTGTGCAATTACACGGCTCCGACTTTCCTCCCATGAAGAACGCCCCCTTGTTGAGAGGAGGATCAGCTGCCGGCAGGTTGGCAGCAACAGCTGCACAACAGACAGCAGAGAGAGAGAAGAAAAAAAAAAAAAAGAAAAAAAAACGCTATGTGGGGCTCCCAAATGGTCCTAAAGTGCACTTTTAAAAATAGAATAGCATTTCTCGGACACTGCCGGAATCAAGTCGGGACTTGAAGTGGATCGTGGACGGTCGCCGAGACGAGAAAGTGTTGACAGCTCCGCCCGTTAAAACATATGCACCTTCTCAAATCGCCTTTCATTTTGGTATCCTCCCAACTTTTAAAGCCACTGTTGTGCTTTCCAAGGATTCACTGTACTCGGCCACCTAGGGATTGAGCATTCTGTAAGGTTGAGTGAATACACGTTAAAGTGAAATAGTTTTTTTTTTACGACAACAACGTCGATGAAATGTAAACAACACAACTATTAACACACGTTAAAGTGAATTTTTTTTTTTTTTTTTTTTTTTACGACAACGTCGATGAAATGTAAACAACACAACTATTAAAATATAAATTTAAAAATCTGTGAGCTCGCTGACAAGGTGGACGATGACAGGACGGACATTTTGGGCTAATGTTTGCAATGAGTGAGCACATTGTGGACTTTAGCTTGGCAAGTTAGCAAGCTAACTGTCCTGTTGTCATGTCTACAATAAGAATTTCTGAAAGGTTCGATACCAGTTGATGTTTCCTGATGACAGGGTGGACATTTTGGGCTAATGTTAGCAATTAGTGAGCAGATTGTGGCCTTTAGCTTGGCAAGTTAGCAAGCTAACTGTCCTGTGGTCATATCTACAATTCGAATTTCTGAAAGATTCAATATCAGTTGATGTTTCGTGATGACAGGGTGGACATTAGTATGAAGTAGATATTATGCTGTGAGAAATAAATATTGGTTACGCTTTTGCCCCTTTTTCAATAAATTACCCGCTAGCAGGCAATGTACATATAAAGGGCGAAATATGCTAGCTTGCTGACAGGGTGGGCAATGACCTTCACCAAAAATTCTACTAATCCAGACCGCTCTTTTTCGTTTTATTTTGCACACACCGACAATGGATGTCCAGTTTGTTTTATAATCTGACCCTCATTTGTAATGACTGCAGGAACTGCTGTATACATTTCACACCGCTGGCTCCTGGCCAACCTTACATTTTTTTACCCCCCCCACCACCTTGTACAAGGCTCAGTTGCATTTTATCCATTTTCCGACGCTTTACAGGCTATTAATCACTCAAGGCAAAGAATACACAGAGCGGCTTTGATGGCTAACAGGCAGGACGTTATTAATGTGCTCTGCCGTGAGGAAACATGTGGCGCTCAGGCAACGGGAGAATGCCCAGAGGGCACGGGTCCGAGCGGCCTGTGTTCCCAAAAATGGAGCGGCGACAGGTGTGTGACGGGTGGGGGTCCGTGAAAAAACACATTCGCAAACCATTTGTATATTTCACTCGTACATATTTGAAGACTTAGTGCACCTTTTATCGGATGACGTTTATCAGCTGTGACGTCAGTTTTAACCTTTTAAAGTGGTGGAAAAATCTCCTTCTTGGCTCGGGCATCTGTCGGTGGTTAGTTGAGGCCAAACCATTGAGATTTACAGATTAAGAGGCCTACATTTATGTGAACAGACGAATAGGTAATCAGGCGAGGGGATACTCGCATGCGAATGCATCTTCAGCAACAGAAGGAGTTTGTATTCATGCTGAACAATTCATCAAATTCAAATCGACATTGTAATGTCAGAATGAAAAGAAAGAGTAAGCCGAACCTGTAAAAACCCAACATTTACATTTAATACGCCTGATGTTGTTTATTGTCATCAAGATTCATTCATCGTTTGGCAAAAAATGGATGGGAAGAGGACCAACGGAAAAATAATCGCATATTCATTCGAAATTGCAATATTGACAAAAAAAAAAAGATAAAATTATTTTTCAAAATCGTTCAGTCCTGGTTCGTACACAAGACATTATTAAATGTATTTGGTAATTCTTGTGACTTGAGGTTGTTCAACGCTTCTATTGTAATGAATGCATGCTATTTAGTAGTAGTAGTATTTAGTAGTGTGTGTTTTTACATATGTACGTTACATCGTCGCTTCCACTCCTAAATTTTAATAGCCTCCGTCATCTTTTCTCTCGTCTGTCATAGATTTAACGTGACAACATTTTGATCAACCACAAGCTGCTTGTAATGGTCACATTTCCAAGGGAATGGCATACATTTTTCTGCATGTTGGAGCAGCGTGACCGTGATAAAGCTTCTCAAACAGTCCAAGATAGAAAAACCTCTTTCCGGGCAGGGTTCACAATGCCAATGTCAAATCTGATGATACCTGAAGCAACTTTGATAGGACACCATGTTCATAAAAAACTCACCGAATGGACTTGAGGTTGAAACCATGAAAACAAATACAAAACCACGATAAAGCATACAATTGGTCGGATGAAAGCAGGGCGCTTGATGCCCATATAAGTACAGGAAAAGAGGTCAGTGACCCCACCCCCATGCCCAAGGGACATTACCCTTATATGTGTAGCCATAACAGACTTATAGAAAGAGTTCCTGTGAGAAGCTGTTTATTGGGAGTGAGGTGTCGGGTGAGCTATGTTAGAAGTTGACACCTCAATTCTGGCTTTAGTGTCACCTGCCCTCCTTCTCCTCTTCTTCATCACGCCTGCCCTCCTACTTTTTTTCAGTCGGAAGCCTCACATGCTGTAATCTGTGCTCAGACCCCTCTGCTTTTGATGGGCATTGAGAGTAAAAAAAAAAAAGAGCCTGCAGACAAAAGGAAACTGGAGCTAGTCGCCTCACTCTCCACGTTACGCTCCGTAACACTCCCTGAGAATGGAAAATAACTTGACGACCTACAGGAGGGGAGGGGTGGATGGGTGCGTGATAAAACGCAAGAAAATTGCTCGTGACGTAATGTGGGACATTATTGTTTTGATCACCAGAGCGTCCAGCGTGAAAAGTGAAGCCATAATTATAATGTGAAGTTTTCACTTTCTCAGGACGTGCTACTTTGAAGCAAGGTAATAAATCGATTTTCATGCCATTAGCCCAAATTCAATTAATCGTTCAAATGAACCACCATAAAATAACACATTGTGACCCATTCTTGGACATAATTTTTCCAAACGTCAGAGAAATTGTCAAAAAAAAAGGGAGGTCTAATGCATTTGGATTACAACAAGTGTATAATTTAAAATATAAAAACAGATGAAAAATATTAACATTTTTAAAAAGTATATAGTGAAATTACACAACCTAGGAAAAAAAGAACAATTACTGCATGAAAAATACAAAAATAGTCCACGAAAAGTACAACAATTAAGAAAATATGAAGAAAACCCTACAAAAAAATGAGACAAAAAAAACACCCAGGATAAATAGCCTTTTTGAAACCCATGAAAAATATTTTGCCGACAGGCGTCGGGGGAGCCGCCCCGTTGGCCCCCCCGGCCTGCACGCCCCTGCTTTCCCTGCATGTCCTCTTCTTCTTCTGTGGTTCGTGTCTTCTCCTTTCCTTGCTGTTCGAGAAGCCTAAAGGCAACTACTAATCTCACTCATTAAATAGGATTGTAACGACAAAAAACATAATTCTATTTTCAAGCGCAAAGTAACGGACACTCGTAAAGGCCTCGTAAAGGTGGCTCGCTCGCCGTTCACTTGCTCTGTTGGATATCAAAGTCAGCCAAACGAGACGGGCGCGCTTCTTTGATTTTCATTAAATCATTGGACGCTGAATGCCTTCTTTTCTTGAAGCACAAGCCAAGCGCTGCAAAGTCCGGCCAGGAATAACTGGCTCAAGAATGTAACCCCCCAACCCACAGCACCCCCCCCCCTTCCTCGAACACACACACACACACACACACAGACCTGGCTTACGCTCAATGGCCACTTCATTAGGTACACATCTGAGTATCCAAAAGGTTTGTTTTGACTGTATTTTTGTTTTTAAAAGTATGCAAGACCACTTTGGTATTTTGTAAGGCTGTCTTGAGGTTAGATGGCTGTGTGCCAACTGTCCCCCCCGAAAAAAGTTTGCGAAAGGCTGATTGAAAAGGTTTTCATTCGCCGTGTTGTTTCTTCTGGGTGTTTATAGCGCATAGGGTGTGTCCAAATCTTAAGGGAGGGCGAAAAGAATTTGGGAAAGACTCCCTTTTAAAAATACCCAAAATGCTTTGCTCCACCTTTTTTTGTTGCTGTTGGGTCAAAGAGCTGTGCACCAACTGTTGAAAATTTGGAGGGGGTGTTTTGCTTCAAAGGTTTAGGGCGGGCTGCGCTGTTGTGGGAGTGGTCAAGAGACGACTTCAGTCATGGCCAATCAAAGGCGATCTTTTTATTCTCTTGTGTGGCGTGCTATATGAAGCAAAAGAAGAAAAATCCAATATATACAAAAATATTTATGAGCATCTTCAGAATGCATTTTGCAAATCATTACATTTGGGACACACTTTGGGCATTAAAAGTGTGACAAAAAATATTACTTCAGAACACGACTCATATTACGTTTTGATTGATACCAACTGCCAAGAATTCAAATCTGAGTAAAATTAATTAAGCTTCCTAAATGAAATTCAGCAGGGTCTGTCTTTCCTGTTATTGACCAAATGATGTGAAAATGACCCATATTTATCGACACAACGTGACAAACTACCCAGCAACATGTTATTCGCACACGGAAAGGACTAGAGGGGACACGGCGGGGCGCTAAGGATTAGGACGAGATCAAAACAAAGTCGAGAAGTGCTAATGAGAGTCTCAGGCTCCCTGGGCAGCAAATCTCGCCGCACCTTTCACTCCAAACGAGGCAAGCTTTTTTGTGTCCCTGTCTCAGCCAATCAGCACTCACCCGTCAGGACAGGCAGAGAAGCGGCGTTTGGACTTCAAATGTCTTTTGTGCTGTGGTTCTTAACGTTGTCGCCTCCCTCCACAGTTCCCATCTACGTTCCCTTCCTCATCGTGGGTTCCGTGTTCGTGGCCTTCATCCTGGTGGGCTCGTTGGTGGCCATGTGCTGCTGTCGCTGCCTGCGCCCAAAGCAGGAGCTTTCGTCGGCGACGGGCGGCGGCACGGGGGGTCTCCAGGGCCGCCTCCTGGAGACCATCCCCATGATGTCCAGCGCCGGCACCTCCAGGGGCTCGTCATCGCGTCAGTCCAGCACCGCCACGTCGTCCAGCTCCTCCGCCCCATCCG
Source organism: Hippocampus comes (assembly GCF_001891065.2). Taxonomy (NCBI): domain Eukaryota; kingdom Metazoa; phylum Chordata; class Actinopteri; order Syngnathiformes; family Syngnathidae; genus Hippocampus; species Hippocampus comes. The sequence goes on from NW_017805136.1 coordinate 230,395, forward strand.
CCAACACCCGGCCGGGGCCCCTGCCGCCCGGGCCCCTGGTCCGGGCGCAGGCCTCCTGCTGCCTGCCGCCCGACGCCAGCGTCTTCGTCAACATGCCCACCAACTTCTCTGTTCTCAACTGCCAGCAGGCCACGCAGATCATGCCCCACCAGGGACAGTTCCTGCATCCGCAGTACATCGGCTACGCCCATCCGGTGTCCCCCACATTTCTGGACCCCAACCAAGGCGGGTATAGACCCCTTCAGTCCCCTTGCCCTCCCGCTCAAACTGGAGGCTCCAGTGAGCAGAAATACCCTCCGGTGACTGTGTGACGACCTGTCTCACTCTACCTGAGAGGGCTCTGGCGCGCCCCCCGGCCCGTTTGTAAGCCTCCTGATGTTTGGTGTCGTGAATGAGCCGAGCTCAGCTGACAAACGTGGGTTGCGAAATACTTGCAAGAATGATACGTGTGTTTGTAGCGGTGATGACTGGGTTGATTTTTTTGCTGCGCGTTTGTAAGGTGCGATGGCAAACACACGGTCTTTCCCTCCAGACTATTTAAACGCTAATGAAGTGAGCGCGGCGCACGGACCGTGACGCTCCGGATTGTTTCTCCCGACGCCACCCCGGCGTGAGAAAGCGCCGACGTCAACCAAAGGATGGCTAGGCGGCGCTTTGAAGACGATACCCCCCCCCGCCCCCCCCACCCCTCCCATGAGGTGTGTTACTCGATTTAACACTCGCACAGTTCAGTGCATCTGGCGAGAAAACAAGCAGTCGCCCGTTGCCTTCCAAATGCAGGAATGTGCAGTTGGTCTGCACAATCTGCAGCAATATCGCTTGGGTCGTCGGCGGTGCACTACTACCATTTTTTTTTTAAGACCATGGAATGAAATAAAAGAAACAAGTCATTTTCAGGGAGCTTCTGGCATCTTGTTTGCTAACTTTCACAATCAAAATACATGGAAAAAAAACAACATAACAAAAAAGTCTGTTGGATACTTTTAGAGCTGTCATTATTATTTACAGTCGCTGACGGTGCAGTGCTACGCTCGCCTGACCTGTGGACGGCCATGGTGGGATCGGTTCCCACTCAGTGACAGTGTGAAATGTGGGTGTGAATGGTCATTTGTCTCTATATGTACCCTGCGACTGACTGGCGACCAGTTCAGGGTCTGCCTTCCGCCCAAAATGAGTTGGGATAGACGCCCCGCGACCCTGTTCAGGATAAGCGGTGTTGAAAATGGATGGATTATTATTTACTCTCTCCCCCAGCGCACCCCCTCTACTCCAAAATGCATCAAAAAGTCAAACCAAAGCCTTTTGGACATTTCTTGGAAGCCTTTCACAAACCATACTCCCTAAAAAAAGTCAAAACAAGTCTTTTCGAAACTTGACGTGCTGTTTATGACAAGTTTCTTAAACCATGCAAATCACGCCGATGTGTTGGCGCACCCCCTCTTACTCTAGCCCACAGGCCCGTAGATTGCCCACCCTGGTTTTCAGGCGCTATCCCCCATTTTTGGGTCATATTCTTTATCCCCTTGCAAGACACAATTTACACATTGGCAGACGGCTCAAGCACCCGCGGCGAACGCTGGGACAAATTGCCGTCACTTCATCAGACGCGCTCGGCGGGACCGAGAAGAAATGAGGAGGAGGTGCGATTTTGGCTGGGAGCGTACTTACAGTTAACTAGCGCCGGGAGTGGATGGATTCTCCATACTGCGGCAGCTGCACGTTCAGGAAGGTGGGCGGGAAAGGCATCTCCACTTGGACACGAGAGAGATTGAGGTGTGTGTGTGTGTGTGTGTGTGTGTGTGTGTGTGTGTGTGTGTGTGGTGGGGAGGGGGTCATTTTAAAGGTCTGTGTAAATTTGATGCTGCAAAGCTTGGGGATGGAGCGAATGAGAACCATACAACAATCAAATCTATTGTAGTGTACACACACACACACACACACACACACACACACACACACACACACACACACGCGCGTGCACAGTTTCATGATGGCAACAGAAATTTTACTTACGTCGCCACCCCTAAATTTTCACATTTACAAAAATGATTTCATTAAAGCCATTAAAACTATGCAAGTATAAATAAGATAAAAAATGCAAAGTCAACCATTTAAAAAATAATCCATCATACATTTTAATTTAAAAAAAAAAAGTTAAAATAAAATAAGCAACAACAACAATAAAAGTTAGCTTTTTATTTTTAAGTATTATGATAGCAAGATTCTGGAACTCCTCAATTCACTTTTTCCAGGAAAATGTCTTTCCAAATATAACCAGGTTGTGTAAAAAAGCTTTTTTTTTTTTTGCTAATAAAAGATTACTTTTTTTTTTTTAATCAGATATCAGTTAAGTTTTTAAAGATTAATTTTGGGCACTGATTCTGAATATGCCTTTGTTTTATTTCTCGTCGAGCACATCAGGTTTCCCTCATAATAATAATAATAATAATAATATAATGGAATATCATAATATTAGTTTAGGTTCAGCAACAGGTTTTTTGTTTTTTTTTGGAAACGTCATGGCTAGAAATGACAAGGTATGGTAAAATCCGTATCCTGCAACCCTTCCCCCCCACGCCCCTTCAAATACCTGATGTGCTAGAAAAAAAGTAAACACATTCTTGAAATCAGAGTCAGAAATGCGTTTCGGGACACATGAAGACATCTCTGATTCCAATTTGTTGTTGTCTAGTGTAACTTTCCATTTTTCTTTAGCATTCGCCACGTGAACGGAGCACAAAAGTGTTGTTTGTGAAAACCGGCCAATCGCGTGACTCCTTTTAGGCGCCGAGAAGACGCAGACAGCAGGAGGCGGACGCATTTTGGGATTGATTCGATTTAATGATTAGGACTCGGATGGACGGCCGGGCCAACCCCCGTCCTCCCTCTCGACAAGCCGTCATTGTCACATTCCTGAAGCGCCGTCCGCGCGACAAGACGCCACATTCACAAACACAAAAAGACAAACAAAATCCGCGGCGAGACCCAAAAAATAAAAAAATAAAATAATATCCCTTCTTGTTGTTTTGGATGCATACTCGCGTTCCGTGGAAAGCCGTTTCAGCATTTAGTCAATAGCCTACTAGTGTGCCGATTTGTCTGGGTACCACCACCCTCTCTGTCCTCTCTCGTAAAGACAATTGGTAATACTCGACAATTTGCCGCACTAGTAGAACAACTACATGTAACTTGTGAGGCACAGCTGTACACTAGTTGACAGTCTGTGTGCTCCCGGTGAAGCGCTCGATGTTAGCTAGTGGATACCGCTCGACGTACTGGTTGCACAGAGTTTTCTACTAGTGCAGTTTTGCCTCACTATCAACATGTGACTGTTCTACTAGCTGTTGTAGTGGGGGGGGGGGGACATCACAACTAAGGCAGCCCTAGTTGCTCTACTAGCAGGCTCTGGTTGTTGTACTATTATATTAATATTTTTAAGTGTTCTACTGTTGCACTGGAGTCATTCCACAAGTGCGCCTTAGTCATTCTACTAGTACACTTTCATCATTATACTAGTGTGCCTTAATTGTTCCATTTGTGGGCTTTAATCATTTTACTTGTGCGCCTTAGTCATTCTACTAGTGCACTTTCATCATTATACTACTAGTGCTACATTCATCATGATACTAGTATGCCTTAATTGTTTTCTTTGTGGGCTTTAATCATTATACTAGCGCGCCTTAGTCATTCTACTAGTGTTGCTTTCATCGTTCTACTAGTGCACTCGAACCCTTTTCCTGTAACCTGATAACATGATAAGCTGTCCACTGTAGTAACCGCTGTCCCCGAAAGGGTTAATCGTTTTACTAGTGCAATTTAGCTTGTCTACTAGTGCTTCTTAGTTGTTCTACTAAGGCACCGTAGTAACTCTCCGAGTCCACCTTAGCGATGCAACTAGTGCCGCTTTAATAGTTCGACTAGTGCGGCTCAGTCAGTACTCGTGCGCCTTTGTTGTTCTACTTTCGTTATTCTCTGAGTGCTCAAAAATGTCAGTCGATAGTGGGGAAAAACTACTAGTGCACAAACCTGTAAGACAGTCATTCAACAAGTGCACTCTAGTTGCTTTACTCGTGTGCTGACTTGTCTTACCGATGAGGACAAACAGTGTACGAGTAAAGGGACAATTCAGCGCACTAGTAGGATATCAAATAATTCTCCAACGGCTTGCCGTACTAGAATCAGGTAGAACGTTCCTGCTCTCGCACTTTTGAGAACAAAAAACAAGACAAAGCAAAATAAATGACATAAAAAAAAAAAAAAAAGTCAAGTAGTGGAGATGGGCAAAGATAGGAAGTGCGGCGATAAGATGGATGCTTCAGTAGTCGGTTGGAGTGGAGGTATGGGGGGGCGG
>NW_017805136.1:234772-238894 GCF_001891065.2 Hippocampus comes
TGGGCGGGGGTCCAAGCGTTCCGCCTCACTCGCATCCCCTGTGGTGTTTGGCAGCGCTCGGAATGGAATTCATCCGTGCGTGTTTATTTGGACGTGTACCCCCCACCCTCACCGTTCCCTTCTGATGTCGGCATGTGATGACTGAATCGCGAGGGGGGGGTGTGGGGGGACTGTTTGACACACACACACACACACACACACACACACACACACACACACACCACACCACACACACCCCAACACACACCACCGACGGCCACACACACACATGCACAGGCGGGGACAGTGGAACGCACCAATCAGGCTTCCCGAGCAGTCTCTGATTTGCGGCGCTTGTGTAAAATCGTTATGTTTTGAAAGCGTAGTCCGGAAGAATCCGTACGCGCTGAGTCCTGTTGCCGTGGCGGCATCTCGTGCGTGTGTGGGGGCGGGGGGGGGGGGGGGGGGGGGGCAGGTCTCTGAGAGACAGACTTTCGTGTCGTTAAAAACCAGGTAAAAGGCGAAGAAACGAGCGCACCACCTGCGATTGGGACACCGCGCCGTGCTCCTCCTGAGAGAAGGCGTAGCCGTCTGTGGATGGATGGATGGGGGATGCGAGGCGGGGTGGAGGGAGGAGGGTTGCGGGGTGGGGGGTATGCGGTATGGCGTGTCGGTAAAGCAGATGTGAGCGGACCGATTTTCCCGATCGTCAAGGGTTAAAACGTGCGGCATACTCACGCGTGACGGGCTGTTGCAGCGAGTTGGAGCGTCCGATGCTGGAGGGCGTCTTCCTAAAGACTCTTGTCAGCAGATGGGCACGTTCGTTTAGACTGCGGGGAGAAGGCAGAAGAAAGGAAGGAGACGTTTCATTTCCAAGGTCAAAAAAAAAAAAAAAAAAGGGGGGGGGGGGGTGGGGGGGGGGGTGTTTGGGATGGGGTCTGCACGCGTCCCTCAAGAAAAACAGGTTGAACCCTGGATGCCCGGGTACCTTTTGGTCCCATTTGGACAGCGAGGGGGCAGCGACCGGGGAGAGGGCGGGGCTCCTCGATCCGCACCGGCATTATGACGAACACGGCGCATGAGGTGGGGGGGGGTTGGTTTTTGATCAGTTAAACTGTAATTTTTCTGCTTTTTTTTTTTTTTTGCATCAAGGACCAGAACCACGTAAAAATATATTCCGACAAACCAGCACATGATAAAAAAAATAAATTAATTAATAATCTGAAGTTGCTCAACATATTGAACAGGTTGGAATTTGGCAAAAATGCTTCTGAGCTTCAAATAAGAAAATGTGCATATTTTTCTCACAAATAGAAGTTGACCCTCACTTTTTGAATTTGTAAAGAAAAAAAAAATCGTCAAACATGCCTCTCTAATCATCCATTGGATATTCAGCCCAAGAAGGATCATGTACAGTTGGACGTCCTCCGTTTTTGTGTGGCACATATTCGCATCAAACACGACGTCCAAAATGGACTGGGCCTCGGGCAACCACTCTGAAGCCCCCTCATTGCCCGCCCCCCCACTCCCCAACTCTCAGAGAAGAAGACTGGACCCTCTGTGTGAAGACCACACGCCGTCACGGTTCCTCTCCCCTCCAGTCGTGCAAAAATAACGATGTGCCTCGCTCATATTAACACCCCCCCCTTCGAACGCCCCGTCGTCACGTCACCGTCGAGGCCGCCTGTCCACAATGACGTAGATGACTGGAGCTCTTACGCACCAAAAACAAGAGCTGTTTCCTGGGAAAGGACGCTTTCGCTAACGCAAATTATGCCTGTTTAATCGAATCACCTCAAACGTCGGGAAAACCTTCCGAAAAGATTCAAAGGATTTTTTTTTTTTTGCCACTTCCCCAAAAGATACACTGCAAACAATAAAACCAAAGGAAGACTGAATATCTTTGGCCATTTGTCGAAACTGTACCTTACCCACTTTGACCACTACCGTGTGGATTTAGCTAGCCGGCTAGCTAGCCCTACACAACCCAACCGCCTAATTTCCCCGGCTAGCTTGCCCTACATGAAAATGCCTAATTTCCGAGTACACAACAACGCAGTGTTGTGATTTGAATTCCCAAGGAAGGAGGAGACGGCACGGACGAACCCGCCGCTCGTTTCCCGACCAAGAGGAACCTCAGGAGCCTGTTAGCTTGCAAGTTAGGTGGTGACTAGCACCGCTCTTCAGGGTGTGGGCGCAAACCCATACTACAGTTGACGGAATGTCGTACAATTCCGACTTAACGTGTGTGTGTGTGTGTGTGATTTAAGTTATATATATATTTATTAAACCATGCTAACATGCTTTTTAAACACGCTTCAAAAGTCACAAAGATGTGTTTTGCAAAAAGCAAGGGGGCTTTCCTGGAAACATAAGCCTTGAAAGGGAATAGTGGGAGGAAACTAGTGAGTTTGCGGCCAACGCAAATGATGTCCGTTCAATCGAGAAACAAAGGATGTGCACCATTTCCAACTCTCCCCCGGGGATTCTCCTCCTACCTTTCCTCAGCTTTTCCCAGACTACAAACACAGATGTGCTCTTTTGACAACTTGCCGCCCCGCCGGACGCTATACTGTAACTTCTCTCATTCCGGATGATGAGTGGCAAGCTTCCTCGCCCCGTTCGGATCTGATGAAAGCAGACCTCAGGCCCCTGAAGGTGGCGGGGGCGGGTTTTGGGGTGGCACGCTCATAGAAAAGCGTCTTGTTTCTGCGCATAAAGGAGCGTTTGAAGGGAGGGCCGCTAATTGCCGCGTAAGTGCAGCAAGCAAATCGGCGCAGTCGACGTGTTAACGACACGGTTTGGGATGCGGGAGCCCAAATGCTTCAAACGACTTACTTTCTAGCACTCCTACACAGACACACCACACACAGAAAGTCTATCGAAAGACCAACACACCAGGTCCGTGCAGCAGGTCAAATTGGTCCACCTACGGAGCGTTTGATTTTTTTTTTTTTTGAAAAAAACGAGGGGAAAAATGGAAACGATGAGCATGCAAAAACAAATTCTGAAAGGTCGTTAGCGGTCAGTGTTCACACAGCGGGACAGTTGACACGCGGGAGCGACTACCTCTGTGCCGCCTCTACGGGAAGTTGACCTTGCCTTGGCTTCTGATGATGATGATGATGACGACGATGATTTAAGTTATAATGAAGTCATTCACCACATGTATGCTTGACTTTATGGCTATACTAAAATTAAACAGATAATCCATACAAACAAAAAAAAACAGGATTTAAACAGGAATTTGAAATAAGTCTTATATTGGCAATAAATAGCCTATTCAAATTATATGTATAAAAAAGAAATCTAAAATATAAACACATAATAAAATGAAACGGAGCACAAATAATGTCCTATACAGAATACGCACAATATAAAAATAATTTATCACTAAAAAAATCATAGAATATAAACAATTATAGCTAACATAAAACAGAAATAAATACAATGAACTAAATGAGGAAACTCCAAAAACAAATCGAATATAAAACGGAAATATGAATAAAACAAAAAGAAAAAAATAAATAAAACGCATCCACAGTAAATGAATACAAATGGCAAGTACTATACGTCAAATCTCGACTAGTTCCTGGTTAATGGTTGATACCGGAGGGTGGATCGCTTCAACCCTGTCTTAAATTTGAAATTGGGCATATATTCACATATTCACTGAAATGATAAAAATCTACTTTCAAATAAAGTCTCTTCACCGCTCTCCATATTCTCACCACAATGTAACAGCTTCTCATCTTCAAATATTTTGGGGGGGCACCATGTGTCAGTAATTACTAAGAACTAGTTGAACATAACATGTATGGTGGCCCGCTGTGGTCAAATAACCAAACGGCAAGATGCTGTACCTGCGTCCGCTGGCGTCCCTCAGAACCGCCGCGCCAGGGTCCACGGCGCGCGCTTCCAGCTCCTGCACCTCCTCCAGCAGCGACTTCCTCACCGAGCGACGTGTCCTGCGAAACCAACGTGGTGAAATATATACCGGCGCGTGCGTTTCTATCATATTCGTACGCTTTACTTACGCCGCCCAGACAAAGTCCTTGAGTAAACATACGGTGGGCACCAGCAGCAGACCCAACCAGAAGTACCAGCACTGCATCACGCTGCCAGCCTGCCACAACAGCACCC
>NW_017805136.1:239041-240551 GCF_001891065.2 Hippocampus comes
TGCGGGCAGTAGGCAGGGGACACCCTGAACCGGTTGCCAGCCAATCGCAGGGCACACAGAGACGAACAACCATCCACACACACAATCACACCTAGGGACAATTTGGAGTGTTCAATCAGCCTGCCATGCATGTTTTTGGAATGTGGGAGGAAATTGGAGCACCCAGAGAAAACCCACGCAGCCCCGTGGAGAACATGCAAATTCCGCACACGGTGGCCGGAGCTGGGATTGAACTGTGACCTCTGCACTGTGAGGTCGACGCCCTAACCACCGGACCACCTGGCCACTCTTCTAGACATGTACACCAAATTTCAGGTTCACCGTGTGCCTGTGTGGGTTTTCTCCGGGTACTCCGGTTTATTCCCACATTCCAAAAACATGCATGGCAGGTTAATGGAACACTCTAAATTGTCCCTGCGTGTGAGTGTGAGCGCAGAAGGTTGTTCGTCTCTGTGTGCCCTGCAAACTGGTTCAGGGTGTCCCCCGCCTACAGCCCGAAGACAGCTGGGATAGGCTCCAGCACGCCCCGTGACCCTTGTGAGGATAAAGCGGTTCAGAAAATAGATGGATGAATGGATGGACGGAAAAACTGGTGTCAGAGGCTTATTTTTCCTCAAAATGTGACTTTCTCTGGAATTTGTTCAAAACAGCTGCTCCAAACCAAAATGGATGATTTTCTGTCCTCGGGAGTTTTTCCTGTGCCCTGGTACGATAGAAAGACAGGTCTCCCCAATTTTATGCTGATCTATGCAACTGGTGTCAGGGGCTGAACTTTCCAGTTGCATTTGTGCAACCTTCTTCATGACGAATCCAGAAAATGGTCATCCGAACCTTTGGCGCCACACTCGGGCCGCCTCGGCAACAAAAGTAAGTTTGCAATGTGTCTTGAGGCTCATTTGGACGAATTCCCAAGTCGGAGTCGGTTAAAGTATCCGTGCTGGAAGCAACTGTGTTGCAGAAGGAACTACAGAGTGCACATAAATAATTTGGTCCTCTCTGGGGAAGGACAGGATGAAGACGCAGAAAAACGAGGAGGAAAATATCTCTGGCAACAGTTGGAACCAGATATGACAGCAAAAACTCATCCAACAAGGCTTTTGAATTATTAGTCACAGTTGAGACACAAATAAAACATGGGCTCCGATTCAAATAGAAATATACAGTCTAGAGGAGTGAGCCGCAGAATTGGACAATGACATAAAAAAAAAAGGTGCGTGTGTGTGTGTGTGTGTGTGTGTGTGTGTGTGAGGTGTGGGGGGAGGGAGGTCGGTGGGGTAAGATCAAGGATTGGGTAACGCTGCAAAAATGGTTGCGGGGGTCCGCAGTCAGACGGAGCAGCTGCTGGGATATTTGAGCGCATTCCGGATCCCTGACACAAATTGAATTAATGGGCTGAGAGGGAGCCCGGGCCCAAGAGTCCCTTCCGCCTCACCTCAAGCCCCCCCCCATGCGCCCCCCTGCCCGTCTTTATAATCCCTACAACGACTCTCTCAATCACCCCGACGCCCCT
>NW_017805136.1:247655-258910 GCF_001891065.2 Hippocampus comes
TCCCACATTCCAAAAACATGCATGGCAGGTTAATGGAACACTCTAAATTGTCCCTGCGTGTGAGTGTGAGCGCAGAAGGTTGTTCGTCTCTGTGTGCCCTGCAAACTGGTTCAGGGTGTCCCCCGCCTACAGCCCGAAGACAGCTGGGATAGGCTCCAGCACGCCCCGTGACCCTTGTGAGGATAAAGCGGTTCAGAAAATAGATGGATGAATGGATGGACGGAAAAACTGGTGTCAGAGGCTTATTTTTCCTCAAAATGTGACTTTCTCTGGAATTTGTTCAAAACAGCTGCTCCAAACCAAAATGGATGATTTTCTGTCCTCGGGAGTTTTTCCTGTGCCATGTTACGATAGAAAGACAGGTCTCCCCAATTTTATGCTGATCTATGCAACTGGTGTCAGGGGCTGAACTTTCCAGTTGCATTTGTGCAACCTTCTTCATGACGAATCCAGAAAATGGTCATCCGAACCTTTGGCGCCACACTCGGGCCGCCTCGGCAACAAAAGTAAGTTTGCAATGTGTCTTGAGGCTCATTTGGACGAATTCCCAAGTCGGAGTCGGTCAAAGTATCCGTGCTGGAAGCAACTGTGTTGCAGAAGGAACTACAGAGTGCACATAAATAATTTGGTCCTCTCTGGGGAAGGACAGGATGAAGACGCAGAAAAACTAGGAGGAAAATATCTCTGGCAACAGTTGGAACCAGATATGACAGCAAAAACTCATGCAAAAAGGGTTTTGAATTATTAGTCACAGTTGAGACACAAATAAAACATGGGCTCCGATTCAAATAGAAATATACAGTCTAGAGGAGTGAGCCACAGAATTGGACAATGACATAAAAAAAAAAGGTGCGTGTGTGTGTGTGTGTGTGTGTGTGTGTGTGTGAGGTGTGGGGGGAGGGAGGTCGGTGGGGTAAGATCAAGGATTGGGTAACGCTGCAAAAATGGTTGCGGGGGTCCGCAGTCAGACGGAGCAGCTGCTGGGATATTTGAGCGCATTCCGGATCCCTGACACAAATTGAATTAATGGGCTGAGAGGGAGCCCGGGCCCAAGAGTCCCTTCCGCCTCACCTCAAGCCCCCCCCCATGCGCCCCCCTGCCCGTCTTTATAATCCCTACAACGACTCTCTCAATCACCCCGCTGTCCCTCCTCAGCAGCAGGAGCAACAGCAGCCCACCCTCTTAAGTCAACACCTCCGCAAAGGGCAGTAAAAGACGTAGGTGGTTCGGGGGGGGGCTCGGGTGACAAGCGGCAGGTGCGCGACGCCAGTCCGCCATTACGTCCTTCCCCGGTGGGCACCCGTGACGGAACACCCAGGAAGAGAGTCTTGACGAGTAACTATTGTGGTAACCACTCTATTCCTGCTAAATCGAATGATAGCTAACCCCCCTTTTCACACTGCACTTAGCAATCTAACCCGGCAGCAAACGCGTCCCTGCTTACTCGCTGCTACGTCAACACTTCACTGGCAATCCGGTCGCCTTTGTCTTTCCACAACTGCTGCGCGAGCCTTTCAAGCGGACCAAGTGCAGTGCGAAAAGGGCTTTTAGGCTGTCCGTGGCAAGTTTCTGGAAAACAGGACCTGTGTCTTGACAAACGCGGCAGCGAAAGGCCTGCTATTTCCCGCCACTGATGAAAACACGGGGTCATGCCAGGGAAAGCCTATTTGCGCAAAGTTTTGCCGGTACCGTCTTCAGGTTGCTCGGCGTCATATGTTCCGCTTGACCTCTTCGCTGGATGGGCAAAGCGTTTTGCTGAATCAATCTTTTGTTGACGCCGAGTTCCTGTGCGGTCGTTCCGGCCCGACTTTCTCCGGCTTTGCGCGATTGCCTACTGGAGGGATTCTGTGTTTTCATCAGCGGTGGTGGTGGTGGTGGTGGTGAGCGGGCTTTCCACCGCCTTGTTTGTCAAGAGTCGAGGCCGTTTCGAGAAAATGATCATGAAACACGTCAATTGTACAAGTCAACACAAACTACAACACACTTTTAAAAGGCGTTGTGAATGTATTCCAAGGCAAAATGCAAGTTTAAAATGTTATATGGATCCGGGTCACGGCACCAACTGAAGAGAGATTGAATGGCATTGCCATTCATTTTATTAGGCAATCGTTGATTTGACTTTACCTGGCCCAGCATGTCAGGTGCCATGGGGAAGGTGGGCCAGATGGACGAGTAGACCCCGAAGAAGACCAGCCACAGGAGCATGCTTCCCCACACGGCCAGGTGGGAGAACTGGACACAAGAGGATGACGAGGTCAAATAGTGCAAATAGGGTCTCAATATAGACGTCCGGGGGCCCCTTCACTCTGTGATGTGCTACAAGGGGTGTCAATTCCAGTCATAAAAGCCACCCCAAAAAAAAAAAAAAAAAAAAAATGTCCATCTGTGAGTTGTGTTCCCGTTTCCGCGCTCAGCTGTTGGCTGACACGTCGTGTGGAAATGCATCTGGTGTGCCTGCCAAACATTTAGCAGCCCTGCTTGCGTGTTCACAGCGCTAGCAATGCGCGGCGTGTCCGCCCGTGGCTGTTTAGCGTCAAATGTGTCAAACACCTGATCTGTTCCATATGTTTCGTCATACAGGAGGTGGAATCATATTCAATTATTAAAGCGTGAGTAAGATTCTGTTTAAGAATTATTTTTTATGAGAGGGGGAAAAAAAAAGGTGAAGAATGTTTTAACTAAATTATTCCATGATAAAGACTCATATTTTTGAAAGAAAAAGATCTTGATGAAAATTATTTTTTAAAAAGTAGTAATGTTGGAAAGTCGGATTTTCCTCTTCAGTCGTAGTAAAATTCCAGATTTGTAAAAGGTGTTATTTTTTTTTAAGTACCAAAAAAACCAAGAAAATCACTATTACACATTTTTAATAGGAAAATGACAATTACTATGAAAAAAAATCAAAATCACAAAAAGGAACAATTAAAAAAAATAATTAAAAAAAAGAGACAAATTCAGATTCATTTTTAGAAAATAAGTTATACAATATCAACTTTTTTTTATTTATAGAAAAAAAACTACTAAAATGAAAAGGTTTGCACTTTTGGGGGGGAAAATAATTATTCTAATAAAATCTTTCTTCAGTCTATCTTCAGCCAGAACCTTATTAGATTTAAGATTTTATTTGGAATATTAATATGTCCTGTAAAATTATATATTTGATATTTTCCTTCATAATTTTAGCACTTTACGCAACTAAAATGACTTTTTTTTTTAATTTGCCTTGTAATTTTGCCGGTGTACTCTTCTAACATTATCATTTTTAAAACCTTTTTTTATACCCCCAATTCCATTATTCCCATTGCTGATATTGTCCCATATAAAAAGTGCCTGGAAAAAACATTGGTAAGCGAATAGCATTTTTTTTCCCCCCCGATCGCATTTCCTTCCACTTGTTGGCCTTTCGATACGAGCCGTAATTCATAGCGGGCGGTTGGTTGGTTGGAGCCGGGGGGGGAAGTACGAGGGTCTCAATGCGCTTACCCGGGTCCAAGCGGTGGTCTCCATTCCAGCTTTCAGACACACTGTGACGACGACATACTGCAGACACAACCAATGACAAACGGTCTCAGATCGCTGGCGCACAAAAATACCTCAAATCATCCACTGGGGTGTTAGGGAGGAACATTGCGATTGTGTGTGTCAGACACAGACGGGAAGAAGCGCCCGCCTCACCCCTCCGAAGGAGGAGACAAAAGTCCAGCAGATTATTGTGCAAAAAAGAAAAAAAAAAAAAAAGAGAGAAAACTCACCGTATAGACCATGTTTCCAACAAAAAGGTAGTCGTTGCCCTGACCGTTTTTGAAGGGCGAGTCTGTGCACGCACAAACACACACACAAAAACACACGTTGATTTATGTGTTAAGGTTTTTAAAAAAAAAAAAAAAAAGGGAGAGCTATTCAGAAAAAAAGGTGCGGAATAACCTCGTTAATATTAAATGCAAAAAAAGTTGGAATGCATTAAAAAAAAAGGAAAAAGAAAAAGTTGTAATTTAACCCAAATTTTTGGTCAAAATTCACAAAGGTTTTTTTTTTTTTTTTTGCTAAGTCATAATTTATGAAAAGGATTCCTCCATCTATTTTCTGAACCAGTCAAATTATCCATCCACTTGCTGTTTTATTTTTAAGAAAAACCAATTAGAACACAAAATAAAGTTGTACTGTTAGGAGTCTCTTTTTTGAAACAAAAATCACAATATCCCAACCAAAAATACCAATAAAATTATTTTGAAACATTCTGAAAACTTTTTTTCCCCAAGAAATAAAGAGATGATAGAAGGAAAAAAAAATATGACTCAATGAGCGTTCACGCTGACATACTCACCATGCTCCAACATCTTGAGAGGAAACCAAAAGAGAATAATCGAGTGAATCAGTGCGTTGATACAGTGACCCCAAAACACCTGAAGACACACACACACACACACACACACACACACACACACACACACACACACACACACACGTTAAAAAAAATAAAACATTCTGTACACACACACACGTGAATATTGAACACACGTACGACAGACTGCAGCCACCGAAAGAAAGACTTCCTTATCCGCCACCTATGAATCTCCCGAGGGTCGCCATGGAAACGGCCCAGGCCCGCCCCTTTCGGACACTCTTGTTGACTTGCCGGCGCGCCAAACAAACAGCGCTCGCCAAAACCTCATGAGACCGTGCCAATGCCGAGCGAGACTGTGTGTTTTGTGTGTGTGTGCGTGTTGGTTGTGCGAGCACCTTGGTGTTGAAGCCCTCGGCATTCTGGGTGATCCGGTAGAGTTGAGGGAAGCGCAGCATGTTCTGTTGGCTGCACGGCCGGTCGAAGATGCCCAAAGTGAACGGAGGCAGGGCCGTGAATATCTGGGAAACACACACACACACACACACACACACACTCACGCACACACACACACACACTCACGCACACACACACACACACACACACACACACACACACACACACACGCAATACATTAAATGCACACAGCATCATATTAAGAAAAGACACTCGGAATGAAATTATGTATTTTTCCAAGTGTTTTTTTCAAGAAGGAATTTTGTAGTATAAAAAAAAGTGGATTAACCCATCCGCGGACATCGATTACGACAGTGGACAGTTTATCATGTTATCAGGTTACAGGGTGCATGAAAGGCTTTAAAAAAAAAAAAAGTTTTATAATGCTTAACAAAAGTGTCATTTTCTGAGAAAGCTTTTACGATCATGGGGGGAAAAAAGTATTATTTGAGGAAAAAGCACTTTTCCTAACAAACTGAGTGATCTTACTTATTTATTTATTTATTTATTTTCAAAGGGGGGGAAGCTCGTGATGTGAAATTTTTTTTCACAGAGTGAAAAGGTGGACTTCTCCCAGGACAAAATTTGTAATATTCTGGGAGAAAAGATGGGTTTTCCAAATTTAAAAGTTGTAAATATATTAGAATTTGTGCTTTTGTGAAAAAAAAAAAAACAAATTTTTTCAGATTTAAAAAAAAAAAAAAGATGTAATACCATTTTAAAGTTGTAAATATATTTAAATATTGTTTTAAAAAAAGCTGATTTTCTACTAAAATTCAAATATGCAAGAAAGAAAACGTTATTGATGTGAAAAAGTCAAAAAGCTGTAGAATGTATTTTTTGGGGACGAAACGTTTAGGATCCTGTTGATCTTCAAGAAAAAGCACACGAAAAAAAAAATTCTAATACAAAAGTCAGACATTTGCAAAAAAGAAAGTATTAATTCCATTAAAACAGTCCAATAAAAAAATCTCTCTCTCTCTCTCTCTCTCTATATATATGTCATAACTTTTTTTTTTTTCAAGAAAAAGTTTGGTGAGGCGAAAAAAAAAAAAGATTTTTTTTCGGGATAAAAGTTGCATTTTTGAGAAATAAGGCATAATCTTGTTGACATTTTCCCCAGAAGCTGTAACCTTTCCAAAAGTGGGTGGGTGGGCTAAAGGTGTGTTTGGAAAAGCGTCTTAGTCGACAAGTCGAACGAACGGCTTGCTCGCCCATCAGAGGTTACTCACCACATTGTAGAGGCCAATGCACCAGCGCTCAAAGAGGATCTGTCCTGAGAAGCCGTTGACAAAGGCAAACCACAGCTGAGGACAGACACAAAACAACAGCGACGTGGGTGAGGAGACCCTCGCCAGACATTATTTCGTTATCACAACTTCCTGCTTTTGTGCTGCTGTTGTCCACTTGTAGAGAAGCTGTTTGGCTGACAAAGGACTTTGATTTGGATATTCAGCAACTGATCGATTGCAAGAAAAGCTTATTTCAAGATTGACGTCGTATTTGAGTGACGACGGAGACGCGCACGTTCGCTGTCGCGTGTGCATTTTCATTCGCGCCATTCAGCGCAAAGTCAAATGAGGCTCATCAGACAACACGCAGATTGGGTTGCATTCCAGTTTAAGCGCGTCTGCCGCTGATGTATGAAGTGTTCAAACGTGATGTCGGATTTCCTGCAAATCCATTGCGCCGTCTGGTATCCATCACTGGAATGTGGTGAAAACGCACCCGCGAACATCACGCCGAACATGAGGTTTTGCCTAATTGACCTCAACAGAAACACGCAACCGAAGGGAGCGTGTCATGCAAAATTGTCAGATTTCTACAAGCTGTACATTTTTTTTTCCCAAAGGCAAGTTGTAGCGGGAGGTTACACACAAAAAAAAAGCTTTTTTTTTCCTCAACAAAAAGGTCACAATCCAGCTGTGATGGTTGTAGTGTTATTTAAAAAAAACACAAAAATAGATGTTTAGAAAAAAAAGTTGTAATCTTTCAAAATATTATGACGTTGGAGAAAAAAAGTCAAAATATGACAAGAAAAAAATATTTCCTTGAATTTACAATGCAAAATAAATGTTTTTTTTCAGAATCTTTTTGCTTGAAATGTAAAAGTGTAAAAATCTTTTTCCAAGAATAAATTTTTTTAATTTGAATGATTCTAGTAAAAAATTTAAGTTATATTTTTTTACAGGAAATTGAAAAAAAAAAAACATTCTATGGGGAACAAACGGAACTCAGCCGTAATATTACAAGAGAAAAAAAATTGGGGGAAAAAATGTGTAAAATAGTTACTTTTACAGAAAAAAGCAAGCCAAAACTTAATTTGTTCTAAGATTCTCAGCCAATCAAAAATGCTCTTTCCTATCACATGACCTTTTACAAAAAAAAAAAAAACTTTCCATGATGAAGCCACAAGGCCTTACCAAAGAGAAATATATTCATCGTGTGTTTGACAATAATACGACACTACGTTTTGAATTTCATATACAGCCTTGGTGAAAAAATAAAAAAAGCGAAGCGGGGAGAGTTTCTGTGACCCAAGCGCAATCAATGAACGGCATCTTCCTCTTTGTATTTTGTATAATACACAGTGGCTACATTCTTCTTTGACAATGGCGCCATGTTGTTTGTGACCTCCCCCCTCCCCTCAAGATGCTCTTCCACCTTTTGGCCTCAACGGAGCCTGACATAGGAGATAGTAACACACACACACACACACACACACACACACACACACACACACACACACACACACACACACACACACACACGCACAGTAGAGTGCCATTAGGAACTGCACCTGCCGGCATCCTTAATGTCAGACAGACAGTCGGTCGGGGCAGGGACGTGGGTGGGTCAAGGGGGTTTGGGGGGCACAGCTGACAGCCCCCCCACTGTTTCAAAACAGCCAGGCAAGGACAGCTGATCTCACACACAAACACAAAGAGCCTGAAACGGGAGGGAAATCCTTTGCTATCTGGGGGCCCTTCAGTTGCTATGATGGCCATGCAACATTTAGAAAATACACACATATTTGAATTAAAACATAGACCCTCCCGCCCTCCAAAGAAGTAAAAAATATCAGACAGAAATTTTGGGAAATTATTTAGTTAGTGCGTCAACCTCACAGTGCAGAGGTACCGGGTTCAATTCCAGCTCTGGCCTCCCTGTGTGGAGTTTGCGTGGGTTTTCTCCGGGTACTCAGATTTCCTCCCACATTCCAAAAACATGCACGGCAGGCTGATTGAACACTCGAAATTGTCCATAGGTGGGAGCGCGAATCTCTGTGTGCCCCTACGGTTGGCTGGCAACCGGTTCAGGGTGTCCCCCGCCTACTGCTTAAAGACAGCTGGGATAAGCTCCAGCACCCCCCGCGACCTTTGTGAGGATAAAGCGGATCGGAAAATGTTAGGATAAGTCACGGCTAACATGGCTCCTACGCCAATGGTATATGTCAGGCTCGTCTTGCGGTATCGTTCTCATGGTATCGGACGTCAAGTATTGGCGCATTCCTCGATGGATTCGTGCTTGTTTTGTAAAAAGGGCCACACTTTTTGGGAGCACACAAACACAAACACAAACACACACACACACATACACACAACGCTGATTGTCGGAGCCAAGGTCTCAACAGCGCCTATCTAAACATTTCGCCTGTGCATCGGAGACAGAAAGCAGACACCACAAGGGCACCTCGTCCATCACTGTCAAGCGTGTTGGGCAACAGCTGCAAATCGTCTCTGTTCATGCAACTGTCTGTGCGTGTGCGTGCGTGTGTGTGCGTGTGTGTGTGTGTGTGTGTACCTCGATGATGTAGAGCACTACGTTCTTGTAAAAGCAGTAGAGGATGCACTTGGTGACACGGTTGTAGCTCCACGCGCCGTGCACCAGCAGCAGTTTCTCCAGGTATGAGAACTGTCAATCACACGTGCGCACACACACACACACACACACACACACACACACACATACGAAATCAAGAGAATTATGTCGCCATTTAAAACGCCCAAACAAATTTGTCTTCCAGTCCACTGTCTTAATGTTAACGCTAAATAGCAGCTATGTTGCGGTGTTAAAAAACAAAACAAAACAAAAAAAAAAAAACCAACATTGCATTTTTTTTGTATGACTATAAACGCACTTAATTCAAAGATTCCAAATTTCGTGAAGTAGCCAGACTATGACCAATATGAAGGGGAAAGTGCAGACGAGTGTTGCCGTGATCGGCAGGCAGATTGTGTGAGGAGCCCGGGGGGGGCAGCGAGATAATTTTTTTTTTTTAACAAACAGTGTAAAATGACACCGCCTGTGTGCGTGTGCATGTGTGTATCACACTGACAAGATAAACTCTGGAATTAAGGGTTGAAATTCCTTTTGTCTTCCATTTTATCTGCTTTGGGGAATTTTAAACCCTGATGATGATGGAAATGAGGCTGTTTGAAACAAATGGGTTTATTCAGGATTGTTGGGATTATGTTTTATGTTGTTTTGGGTTTTTTATGAGGGCACCATCTCTGAAGAATTTTTCCTAATTTCAATTTTTTAATTGATTTGGGTTTTTTTTTTCATTGATGTAAAGTTAGATTTGAAAATTTTTACATGTAGATTTTTTTTCCTATTGACTGATTTTAGTGACTACAAAAATCTGTTAAACCTTGTAGGATTAAATGTGTTTATATTTGTATGTGTCCGGGAAATTTTTTTTTTTTTACTCCAGATTTTATTTTCCTTTATTGGATTATTTTATTTTACTCAACAACAAAAACAAAAATGTTTGTTATTCTTGATTGTCATCATTGTTAGGACAGAACCAAATATTTGGTAGATGTGAACATTTTTTATTTATTATATTCATCATTAAGTTTGAATATTATATTTTACTCAACAAAAAAATAATAGTTTTACCACTATAATTATTGAAGTTAAATTTTATCGATAAAAAATCTTAGTGCTGAATCAAACTATGGGGAAAAAATGGGACACACTGAAACACAGTATTTTTTTTTTTTTTAAACATTCATCCTAATTGCCATTATATCATCAAAATCCATTATATGTTTGAAATACAATCTGATGCAAGCGAGCAGCGCGGCCACACCTGCGCGATGGAGTAGTCGGAGGAGTTGGTGGCCTGCATGCCCTCGTTGCCGCTGATGCCCACGCCCACGTGCGCCGTCTGGATCATGCCCACGTCGTTGGCGCCGTCGCCGATGGCCAGCGTGATGGCCTTCACGTGCTTCTTCACCATGTCCACGATTTCAGACTTCTGCAGCGGCGACACTCTACGGCACAGACGCGCACACAAACAAACAGACAAAAAACGGTTTGAAATAATCAACAAAATCATCACAGGAATGATGAAAACTTAACGTCTATTTTGGGAGGTTTCTACTTGTGTGTGTGTGTGTGTGTGTGTGCGCGCGCGCCTCAGGTGCTTCTCCACCCTCTTGACCTGTACGCATCACCGATCCCTGTCGACAACCAGTTCTGTCTGTCCAGAGACAATTGCAAGGCTCCATTACAAGAAGCTTCCCTTGAGGGGTACTCTGACAGCAGTGAGGTCATACGGGGAGGGGGATGGTCACAAAACGAAAAATACCGTTGAGGTCATTTCGATTTGAAGTCAAAACATTACACATTGTTCTGTTGGCATCGTTGGTATGAACAAGCTTGTATTGTTATCCATAGGTATTTTCGTGATGTTATCATTTGAAAAGACGTTCCTTTGGTGATGTTTATGTAAACGTCAAGATTCATGCTAACGCTCACTATTTGCGTTAGCACAATGACGTCTTATCACGATAGCAATTGAGGTAATGTTGGGTTATTAAGTTGATACAGACTGAATTTAAGGTGTTTTCATTGTAACGGAACGTGATGTGACGCGCAAGTGAAGTGAAACAATATGGCGGCTAATAAGCTAGCACGAGATGTTAGCCTCTCAGTTCGCATCTTCATTCGATGCCTTCATTTTCACCTTCAATTAAAATGACGTTAAAGAGTGGAGAATTTTCATTTATCATCAAAATGTCAAGTTAATGTTTTAAACAGGAGCCGATTTTGGGGTGAGGCAGCCATTTTGGATGTCGAGGGGAAGGACAGACAATAGGAAGACGGCCGTTTGTTTGCAAGGCTTTGGCGAGCAAGACCCCGCCGGATACAGCCTGGAAATGCAATGAGTCAATTACTTCCCTCCTGCCTGCACACTCACTCACTCTCACACACACACACACACACACACACACACACACACACACACACACACACACACACACACAAAAGACGAGGAATGGAAACTCTTTTGTTAAGCTTTACAGCTGCTTGTGAGTGGAAACGTCATGGAAAAAAAAAGGGAACAGGATGTAAACATTCAGCATGGAAGCCATCACTACCGTGTCACATAAACACATGTAATGGAAGCATTCCCACCCGGCCCAACACACCCCCCCAGGGCAAC
>NW_017805136.1:258964-351221 GCF_001891065.2 Hippocampus comes
ATCCCACCCCCCCCACTTAACATTATGAATAACGTAACCCACCGGCAGCAGATGACTGCCTTGCACGACAGGGCCAGGTCCAGGAAGGCCTGGCGCAGCTCGAAGGACAGCGCGTACTTGAGGGTCTGGCCGTCGATGATCAGCGCCAGCTCGTTCTCCTTCCGTAACGAGTCGCCCAGGGAGGAGCAGTGGGCGGTCAGGGTGGAGCGGGTGGCCTGCAAAAACAGACGAGACCAGACTTGGATTTGAGCAAAAAAAAATGAAAAGTGCAAAAGAACATCAACTGCACAGCACCGTCCCCTGCGAGGGAATCAGGTGCAGTCACAGGCTAATAAAATCCTTCCTCCCTAATGCCACCCTGGCTTAATTTGACATGAAATCAACACCTTAATTTAAAACTAAAACTAAATAAAAGTGATGAAAACCATCTATTTAAATGTGTTTTTCCAATTCTTAAATCATCTTCTTTCCGAATTTTGCTTCTGCTGCGGCTGAGGCACTTTTGTGTTCATTCCTGTGCTGAGTGGAAGCGATCGACTTATCTCTTTCCGCACTGGTACGGACACGCGAACACGCGTTCTGCAGCGCACACGCCGACAGTTTTGGGTAGGAGAACTATGAAAACCTGTAATCGCCTGTTAATCCCTTCATTATGTTTGTGTTTTTTTTGGGGGGGTGTGAAGGTGAATGCAAACAGGAATTCCGGCATACAAAGAAAAACATACAGCCCCGGGCTGAGAAAACATGAGCGGGAATATTTGGGAGGGGGCGTGGTGCGGCCCATGTGCGGGACTGCTTGGGAAGTCGAAAAAAGAAAGGCCGCATTGTTCATGTAATTGTGATGTGGGCTTGTGTGTAGTTTGGCAGCGTCTTGTCAGGTCCTTAAAAATGAGAGGGGGGGGGTGTATAAACGCGTTTGGCTCATCCAGATTCACAGTGCAAGTGAGTTGGGACCAATTTAATAAAATCTCGATTTGTGCAATCAGTTTTTAAACAGCGTAGCATCATAGCTTAGCACCTAAAAACACTTAAAAAAATACATTTTAACTACACTTTAAACAATTTGAATTTTAAGTAAAAAGGTATTTTTCATGCTGACTACAAATTTAAATCAGATATTTTCATTCAATTTTAATTGAAAAATATTTTGTAGGTTAAATGTGGCCGATTCTTTTGTTCGCAAGCGTTGCTTGTATGACAGTTTGAAGCGTGGCGCTCGATCTGGAATCCATTTTTGTTGCCGGGCAACTATCACGCCCTACAGGGGCCGCTTTAATAGCCCCATAACCTAAAATAAAGCGCTCATTAGGGTTGTTTTGCACTCTCGTGAAACGCTTAAATGGCAGAGGAGTTCCGATTTCTCACGTGTTCTCGCAGTTTTGCCGGTGAAAGGCGTTTGGTGTCGAATTCTCGAACGTCCTGTGTGTCACATTGTGCGATTGCGTGAAACCTGCGTGCAAACAAAGCAATCGCCAAACGATTTTCTAGCCTTAAATAATTTGTTGCAGCCAATGCTACGGACTTTATTGCGCTGACGTTCCTGCCAATATTTTATGTAATATAATATTTTACGTTTACAAGAATTTACAGGTATATTTTCATTGAATTATAGTTGCATTTTATTTTGTTTTTTTTTTCAAATTTTATAGTTGCATTTAACTCAGTTATACTGTGGTGGGTTATTAAAAAGACATTTTGGTTTTTTTCTATGTAACAACCTATGACTTCTTATTCCCGTCTCATGCCAGCCTTGAACTCATCCAAGACTCCCGGTGGCACCAAAACAAAGAAACCACAAAAAAAAAAAAAAAAAAAAAAAAAAAAAAACAAACCTGTGTTGCGCTTTCTTGCAAAGATCAAAAGCGAGACCAGAGCAAAAACCGCCCAACTAAGTACCTTTCTCATGCTAAATTACCGCTTATATTTAGACGCCTCGCTACTGAGGGAAACGCTGCCTTCCTCACTTGATTGCGCCATTTATTTTTTTAATCCCCCAAACTAAATATTGACTTATCTCAAGCATCTGAGCTCGAAGAGGCTGGAAAAACACACACACAGTCTGCACTAAATTTTATCTAGATTATATTTGGATGCCTAAGTAGCCCAGACATGCAGGCGGGTTTGGTGCAATTTGGAGGCCAACCAACAGTCTGTTGAAGAATATGCCCCAAAAGTCACCCTAACAACAACATCATGTGAGACTTTTGATACTGTTACTGGTATCGATAACGAGGGCTAAGTGGGTATGAAAGGCTGCTATCACTGATACCCTGAAATGACTTTATTAGGATTGATATGAAAGCAATACTGTTAACGGTAACGTGTCCAATAGGAAACCACTCCTGGTATCGATAACAAGGGATGAGTAACAAATGTTGCTATTACTGATACCTTTCATGATATCGCTAAAAACTTTGGTATTGATAACCGACACTATCATGTCTCTGTTTATTTTGTTTTCGGGTAAGAAATAGCTTTTATAGCTGATACTAATACTGACATCGATGTTGAGTTGAATATGACTGATACGATACCAATACTGATATCATAAACATACAAAGTGACAAGTGACCCAAACAAAAAAAT
The DNA here is from genome assembly GCF_001891065.2 of Hippocampus comes. NCBI lineage: Eukaryota > Metazoa > Chordata > Actinopteri > Syngnathiformes > Syngnathidae > Hippocampus > Hippocampus comes. Next base: position 261,551 of record NW_017805136.1, read on the forward strand.
GATATATTACTAATAGGGACTGCTATCACCAATGTCAATAATGATATCGATAATGACTTTAGTATGTCCAATACGATACCACTAATGATATATAAAGGTACATCTCAAATTTTCCAACTACACCGCCATAACACGCACGCACGCACGCACACACACACACACACACACACACACACACACACACACACACACACACACACACACACACACACACACACAGCTGCTAAGAGTGGAAATGAAGCCTGCTCATTTCTGAGGTGCGCGATCTGTCACCATTTGGCGTTTTAACGCATCGTTTCATTATCATCCATGTGCATCTGTACAAATACACACATCCTCTGGCCACACAACACACACACACACACACACACACACACACACACACACACACACACACACACACACACACGTCTATAAATGCCACGGGTGATGAATGCCCAGGAAATACACCAAAAGAAACCCCGTTATATTTGTATGTACAATATGTATACAGTGTAAGTGTGTTTGTGTGTGTAAAGATGATTAATGGCCAGTTCTGTGTGCCTTAAAAAAGGATTGTGGGAATGTTAGAAGACGTGTGTACTCATGCATCCGTTGGGAATGCCGAATAAGACGTTACCCATGCATACCGCCAGCATTTGTGTGTGTGTGCATGTGTGTGTGTGTGTGTGTGTGTGTGTGTGTGTGTGTGTGTGTGGCATCTATGATGGTCACGTTAGCCAGCAGGCATCACTCACATTGAGGCGCACCAAAAGGAGAGCTCCAACAGTCCCCCCCCTTAAAAAATTGCGGATCTCAAGTGCTCGCTCCCACTTTCCCCTCACACACACACACACACACACACACGCACACGCACACGCACACGCACACACACACACACACACACACACACACACACGCCAGGCGCAGAGGTTGCCGTTGCTTCCTACTCAAAGACAAGGTGCTGACAGACGTGGACTTGGTGGTGTGAATGAGACATACAGGGAAGGAATCCACTGCTCAGATTGGCATTCAAACAGATAGGCCATTCTGAAAGACTGCAAAAGGTGGCCTCAAAGTATTGGGATGTTATACAGGAAGTGAAAAAACAGAAAATATATGTTGCTGTCGGAGTAAGACCCTGCTTTGCTTCCAAGATCAAATGAAATCAACCATTCTCAGGAGCTTGATAAAGATAACAACTTTAATATGACTGAACGACACTCATACTGTAATTGAAGAGCACGACACAATGCCGGATTAACGATCACCAACACAACACAATAACTACTAAGAGAGACGCTGGTATTGTTGATACCAAAACGGGATAAAGAAGGGGAGGCTGGTATCACTGATTCCGACATTGAGAACCGATACAAATTTTAACATGATTGATTTATTAGCCACAAGAGAAAGCTACATACGATATTCAAGTAGAGTGGCCACAAAATTTCAAGGGGAGCTGATACCAGTACTGATGATCAACAGAAACTTTAACATGACTGGTACGATATCACGCAGGGAGGCTGATATCGTCAATAACAGCACGATATCAAGTAAGATTGGCATGTATAACTGGTCCCAAAAGCCAATACAAGTTGGCGTAACACGACCGACATTATATCACATTAAAAAGTGGACGGTATCGTTGATACCAATGCAACAAATAAAACAAGAGACTAATGTCACTCATACCAATCCTGATTACCAATCCAAACTTTAATTTAACACACGATATCATGTGGGAGATGCTGGTATCGCTGATACTGAAAACAAATATCCCACAGCCTTTGCAGAGTACTACTTCATTTTAGACAACATTTGCCATGGCTCTCTTCTGCAATGGAAATGAGGCTTTGAGAGGACCAGAGAAGGTCACACAAGAGGTGCGACTGATGATAAACAAGTTCTGGTTCAAGTCATATTGGAAAACAGCAGCAAAGTTATTTTAAGTGAGAGTAAGTGTCACACACATACACACACTAACTGCTGGCAACTTTCACGTGCAAAGACGTCAGGAAAAAACCCAACTCTTATTATTCAAAGCCAGCCAGTTTGCAAACACAGTTATCCAAACTCTATTAAGGATAATCCGCTCATAAGACGAACAACTAATTCAATTGTCGAGTCAGCAGCTCTAAATAGGTCGAAGACCTAGACAGTTTTCTTTAGCTGAAGTAAAATACAGCCAACAAAATTTTCATTGTTGGAGGCAGCACTTCTGCAGCTCTAAATAGGTCAAAGACCTAGACAGTTTTCTTTAGCTGAAGATAAGTAAAATAAAGCCAACAAAATTTTCATTGTTGGAGGCAGCACTTCATATGCACTGTATGCGCAGTATGTGGCCCCAACACATTTTCCATAATAATTTCCCTTTACATGAAACCCACTGAGATTTTTCAACCAGCAGGTTCCAAAGGCGTTGAGTCACCATTTCGGGTGTTTTTTTTTTTTTTCATAAGCTAAATATTAGGTTGTCAGGCAAGATGCTGGCAGCGCACGGGGCAATCCGTCATCTGTGTAACAACCTTGATGAAGTGAGAAAGTTGTGAATGTAAATAGAAAATGTCTTGATGTACAGTTTAGCACATTTGGACAATAAACGAAGCCTTGCACACTATTCAGCGCCAAGCTTCTACATTTTATGAGTCATGAATCACCATGTGGTCTCAAAGACCAAGCTTGTGTGTGTGCGTGAGAGAGAGAGAGAGAGAGAGAGAGAGAGAGAGAGAGAGAGAGAGAGAGAGAGAGAGAGAGAGAGAGAGAGAGAGAGAGAGAGAGAGAGAGAGAGAGAGAGAGAGAGAGAGAGAGAGAGAGAGAGAGAGAGAGAGAGAGAGAGACATGACAGGAATCAAATCAAAACACTTTGGGCAAAGTCGTCACACATGATGGCGTCTTGAGCGTAAAGACGCGACTTGAATTAGACAAACAAGACAGGGACAAAAATAGACCATGCAAACACTTCCATTCGGCAGATACAGCGATATGGGAAGACATTCTGACCGTGACAACTGCAAGTAAAAGAGGCTGATACAAATATTGATATCGTTCGCTGATACCAAGTCAAAGAGAGGACAGCATTGCAAACGACAAGATCAACATGATAGCAATGATACAAGGTGAGAAAACCTGGTATTTCAGAGAGGCTGATATAAATATTGATATCGTTCGCTGATACTAAGTCTAAGAGAGGACGGTATTGCAAATGACAACATCAAGATCAATATGATGGCAATGATACAAGGTGAGAAAACCTGGTATTTCAGATAACAATATGATATTGACATTGACACAAACTTTAATATGGCTGATATCACTGATATCGATACTGATATTTAGACTGATTACTGATATCAACTTTCACGTGGCCGTTGCATCAAGTAAATTAATAGACTAATACAATATCAAGTAGGAGGCTGGTATCACCATGATCAATGTTATCAATGACCAACACGAACCTTAATATTATTAGTATCCCCAATCCTGATACTCAAAAGAAACAATATGCAATTCAAATTTGATAAGGACAGGTACGATATCAATTAAGAGACACTTGCACAATATATGATATTATGAACCGATACACATTTTAATACAGCTGGTATCATTGATATAACTTAGGGATGTTTGATACCACCTTTAACTTATGAGATCATAGATGCCGATACCACTAGGTCTTTTGATACATAAAATGCCAATTAAAGCAATGACAGATAACTGTGAGTTTTTCTTTCTTTCTGATGCACATGATGGTTCATCAACATGTCAAACCGCCGCGGTATAGTGCCGACCACTGGTGCGAAAGACTTGATGTTCGATGCATTGGTATCAGCGGCTAGTATGGACAGCCTTCGCAAGAAGGCGATGCTAGGAAATAAGGCTTTAATGGGGCGATATTGATTCCTGGCCCATCCCTAATGTAAACAGAGTGACTGATAACAATAGCTTAAAATGACCATGAGAAAACCAACTAAGGTCAGGTGAGTGCTGGCCATAAAATGTACACAAAAAAAAAAAATCAATCTTAGAAATGTTAATATCAAAGTTTCCTGCACAACAGAACAACAAGCAACAGTTAAAAGCCCGGTAGGCTTGTGTGTGTGCAAAATCCGTGACAAAGACAGACAAAGGTGTCTCCAGAAATACAGGGGACACCGGAGACTTTAATTACCTGTGAGCACACAAAGAGCCCCGCCCATCCATCTGGCGGGTGGGACCGCGCCCCAGTTTCCACGGCAACCGCCAAGTATACACAACGCAAGCAGCTAAGAGAGGAAGGGGGAAAGCAGTACTCACGTCCAGGGAGTCCTCGTTGACGATGATGAGGGACATGCCGTGCGTCACCAAGCGGCACGAGTAGCCTAAGGAGCACACGGGTTGAGAAGGTCAAATTCAAGGTGACACCAAACAGAAAAACACTGGCCATGATCTCTTCTTACCGATGTTGATGGCTGTCTCTTGCTTGTCTCCGGTCAGAACCCAGATCTTGATGTCTGCCCGCATCAGTGTGGCGATGGTTTCGGGGACGCCGGCCTGGAGGCGATCCTCTATGGCGGTAGCGCCCAGCAGAAGGAGGTTCTGTTGCGTTATGAAAAAAAAAAAAAAAAAAAAACTTTGTGAGAGAAGAGCTCCTTCATTTGGTTTTTATATTTTGCTTTGTTATATTACATGAGCAACAGTATCGGGATAATGACCTTCTTGTTTACCAAGTCTCGTATCAATAAAACATAAGTTCGTGTAAGTTATGTAATGTGATGTAATCAAAGTTCAGATACCCGATTTTTATCAGCCTTGGTATTGGAACTTTTAGATTGCTTCCCGAAGGCTGCATATGTCGAGTGTGAATGTCCAAGTACAAATTGAGCAGGACAGCTTGTGTGTGTGTGTGTGAGGACTGCCGTCATGCCAATAACATCATTCACTTCCAATTATGGCGGCAAGGCCTAAAGTGGCTCTTCTGGACGCCCCGTGACTTCGATGCCAAAAATCCAACCATTACCACCCTGCGCCTCTCACCCCTTTCTTCCCCTTGACTTCAATTTGCACAGCAATTAAACACACATGTACGCTTATTAGACACATTCACAAACACTCCCCGCATGATAACACTGCTATGTTGTTGACTGCATTTTTATTGGGGGGGGGCTCTTGGCAGGTTGGCATGCGGGCTAATTAGACTTGTGGTCTCCTTCTCCTCCCGCTTCCTCTTTTTACCCCCACAAGCCTCCCACTCATGACTCCCTCCTTTGGGCACCTCCAAATTTTCTCCCCACCTATGGAGCTTGATAGCAGAACACGCAACTCAGAAAACTGGCCCGTAGGACGCAAGTGGAGCAGCTGCGCCACCTGCTGGTAGTCAGGGATCTGACATCTAGCATGTCGCTCTAGGGTGAATCACGCTAACAAACGTATTTATTTCGGTTAGTCACGAGAGAATGAGGAGTGTGATACCAATGCTGATATTCATAACCAATACCAATACCCACCAACTGAGAGGGGTGGGAGTTTGATAACATCTTCAGGATGATGAAACAATATCAAGAAAATTAACTTGCTATCACCGAGAGACCAATACTGGGAAAAAAAATACCAACCACCACCAATATCAATGTGGCCAATACAATACCAAGCAAGCGAGAATGGTATCGCCAATCGGCAAGCGATACCAAGGCCATGGCATCGCCAATCGGCAAGCGATACCAAGGCCGATATTAGGGAACTTGACCGGACCTTTTCCAGTAGCTCGTAGCACTCCTCCAGTTTTTGCGCTCGGTCCTTGAGCACGGTGCTGACGCGGTTGTATTCCTTCAGCCACTCCTGGTAGGCGTCCTCTCGCAGGTCCACGTAGGCGAAACACAAAGTCCTCAGGCCTGCATGGATGGAAACGACTCAGGAAGGCAGCAGAAAAGAAAAAGACATTTCCCACCTGTGCTCGCATAACTGACCTTCCGTGGCAAACTGCTCCAGGTGAGCGATGGTCAACTCTTTGTACTGAGAGTCCTCATTCAGACGTTCAAATATCACATTATCCTGAAATACATATATTTATGTCGAGATTGATACTGTAGCAGATACACATATCGACTGATGCGATATCACGTACGCCAATATGAAACCAACCCAAGGCTGCTGTGACAAACACCATTGACTTTAACAAGACTGTACAAGACTGGTATCACGATACCAGTAGCTGAGAATAACTAGCGCCATCGCCAATGGGAATGAACATACCGCTCCTTTGCAGTAGAGCCGCAGCCTCCCGTTCGGGGTCCTCACCACCGCAGACATGCGCTTGCGGTTACTGAAAAGAGAAGGTTTGAGGTTCACGACAATCTTTGTTTGGGTTTTTTTCCATGAAATTTATGAAACACAAGGAAGACCTGGAAAACTCCAACACATTCAGCAACTGGTAGGTCATCTCCTTTCCTCTCTGCAACAGAACAACACAACGTCAACTCCTCTGCAGCTCCAAACAAGATTGAGTCCAAGTTTGAGACTTACGGCATCGATGATGACCGAATCCGGCGTCCGGGCTGTGAAGACGAAGCCGAGACCTTTGGCCCCCTTGACCAGAGCGCCCTCGTCAGGCGAGGAGGCCTGGTAAATGATCTGGTCGTTTTCGCGCTCCGGCACCACCGTGTGGCAAACGGCCATCATGGTCAAGAACTCACGTATCTGAGGGGACGTCAACTGCAGACAGGTCGGAGGTGCATTCGTGAAGAATGGCATACTTTTTAAAAAAATTATTAAATTATAATGATTAAGGCATGATGGCGTTTGCTAGGGGAGGGAACCGCAACAATAAAATAAAATCCATCCAACCATAATCCAAACCCCTTGTCAGCAAGTCAATATCAATATTTGTTGGAACAAGAAAAAGTACACATACAAAAATATTTACTATTATATTCAATTTCCCAAAATATTATTTTGCATTTTTATTTTATTAAATGAATTACAGTATATATGCAGAACTTTAATTTGCAGGTTTTGGATCTTTGTGAAACATACAACTGGAGCTGCTTTGTGAAAACCTTATAGGGCGCTACTGAGCCATTTTTGTTTCAACCTTACAGTACTGGAATGAAAGAGTTATTATTTTGCCATTTTTTTTAAACCTTACAATGCACGAAAGAAAGAATGATTATTTTTCCGGGTGTGATGTGTGTGCAAACTTTCTTATGTTCTCACAAATATTTTGACCATCAAAATCTGTCTTATTTTTCTTGGCAAACAGCGTGTCGCCACTGCGAAGGTGGTCAATGAAATAAAAAATGTGTGCTTGAAATTGCTCATATCATAAATTGTAAGGTAAAAAAAAATAAACCTAAAATTTACCATAACATAATTTGTCATCTCAAAATAATTCAATTAATTACAAGATGTGAAGTTCTAACACATACATTAATATCCCCATAAGTTATTTATCATGGAGAAGTCAGCTTGCTTTAATGTGACACATACGTGGCCATTTTCGATGTTCTGGATGAGAGCCGGATCGTCAAACTCGGTGGAGTTGTTGCTGCTGGACGGCAGATTGCTGTCAAGAACAAAAGAAAACAAATCAATTGGGAAGCTTTGCCATTGCCAACTAATCCTTTTGATGCCCCATCCACCCCACCCCCTCCCCCCAAAAAGGCAATCATGACTCACAGAAGAAAGCCCGACAGACAGACCGGAAGGCGGCTCGACTCACCTGAAGTCCTCCATTGAACGATCGCAGTCGAGATCAGGGAAGTGGCTGCGGTAATAATTGGGGTTGCGGAAGGGAAATCAAGTGGATGAGTTGATTAGTTTGTTCTCGTCAAGCATGCCGGAGTTAAATGAAACAAGTCAGGTGAATTAATGCATAGAGGAGTTGGGAATTAGTAAACAAAAAGAGGGATTGGAGGGTCGAAAAGTAAAGCAGTTGTTTTGTTTTTTTTAAAGGAAAAAAAATGCTTACCCATAAGTGATTCCTGCGATGGTGCACTTCTTAAAGTGCATGACGTTGCAGGTGAGCGTTCCTGTCTTGTCCGAAAACAAATACTTCACCTGTTTAAAAAAAAAAAAAAAAGATAATAAAAATAATCAAATGGGTAAATAATATGCAAAATATGCTCACAAATGTGAAATACGAAGCGCAGGAGAACCTGGCCCAGCTCCTCATTCAGGTTGGACGTTCGAGCCATCGCTGGCGTGTCCGTCTCAGCGTAGTACATCTCCACATCCTTAAAAAATGTAATTAATTTTATAGAACACAACTAGTATCAATTCTAGCAATAGAACAATGACATCCGATAACCTGCATTATTTTAAATAAGGCTGATACAATATCAAATAGCAGAGAAGCTAGTATCGCTGATACTAAAACTGATATTGGTCAGAGAACCCAATTTAAACCTGAGATACCAGGAGGGAAATCAATTCCACCCGTAATATGACCGATACAATGCCAAGTAATACGGAAAGTGATATCAATACCACTGTCAATGATTGATACGATACCAAGTAAAAGAATCCTGAAAATATGCCTGACACGATATCAACTAAAGGAGAGGGTAGTATCAATGATAATCCTATTGTTGAGTTACCAATTTAAATGCTATTAAATGCAATACCACTTGTGACATCAAGACCACTCAATCTGAGTGTTACCATACCAAGTCGGCCAAATGTGTATCGTTGATACCAGTAGTGATATCAACACATCCATTAAACATGACTGATACAAAACAAACAAAATAAGACATCAAAATCAGCCAAAATCAACTTATGCTTGATATCAAGTACAAAAGAGGCTGGTTCCGCCGATATCAGTGCTGATACTGTACTGATAAATGAGCTTTAATATGTCTGATACAATACCAAATAAGCATGGCTGATCTAAAATTGTGAACATTCGTCGTCTCTTACACACTCTTTCCTTCTGGCTCACGCTTCTTGCAACAGAAGCCTGTATTAAGGACAGGATAACCGCTAAAGAGACAAGTATGATTTTGAAATTTGCGATACCACGTCTGCGTACCCAGTTGATGAAGAGGGCCTGGGTGAACTTGACCACCTCCAGCGTGACCAGCAGGCTGATGGGGATCAGGTTGTTGTACAGGATGATGAAGGTCAGCAGGTTGTATGCAAAGTTAGTAGAGATGTCACCTATAATCCACCACCAAAAAAACAAAACAAAACAAAAAAAAACATTAAAAAGCTTTCCATGGATGAAAGGATGTAGGTCATAGTGTCTTAAACTGGCCTCACCCTGTCGGGACAGATACCAGCAAGCTTCCTCGGTGTACTGCCTGTTCCAGATGGCGGCTCCCACCGAGCTGACCAAGGCCATGACCAACAGGATGCCGAAAAGCACCAGGATCTGCATGTTGGTCACCCGCTCAACGTTGGAGCGCTTCAAGGGCGCCTTGGTGGAGTTCTTTTTTTTTTTTTTTTTGCCAGAAAAGAGACGTCTGAGTGGAATTCCCATATAAAATGATGTTGCTATCGTTTTACCTGCATGAGTTTGGAGTCATGGCCGGTGTAGACCACGATTCCCACCACCCACTGAGTGTTCCGGATCTGAGCGCCACGCAGCAGGACCTGGTCTGGGCCCAGAGGAGCAGCTCTGAGGAGGTTAAAAATCCATTATGCAATGGAACCCAGTGTGCGTGTGCGCCTGTATGTGTGTGTGTGTGTGTGTGTCATACTTTTGGTTTTCCAGCCGCAGCGTGCCGGTGAAATCGTACAAATGTCTGTTGGGACCTTCGCATTCCAAGACGCCGGATAAGGACATCAGGTCCTCAAGGGTCTGGATGCCTGCCGTGAGCGAGAGACCCTGCAAGTGCAAGCACATCAGTACGCCGTTTTTAAACAAAATAGATATGCAAATGAATCACAATTGAAAGCATCCGAATAAAAAAAATAATAAAACAAATAAAAATTGAAATGAAAGAAAATACAATTTGTTAGTAATCCCAATAAATGAAAGCAACAATTTAAAATTGACGTTTAAAAGAAAATTTCTGTTAAAATGAAGTGATTAAAATAAAAACCACAGTACAATAATAACAACTTAAAAAAAGAACACAATATTCAAGCACATGAAAAAATATATTACAATAGAAAAAAAAGTTAATAATGATTTGGATTATTTATTTAAAAATCCCCCAAAATGTTAATTTAAAATGAACATTAAAATTTAAAAACAGAATAAAACACAATTTGATAAATAATACGTGACTAAAACCTTCCCTCAATGTTAAAAAAAAAAAAAAAAAAAAAAAGTTCATTGTACCTGTCGAATCTTCAGGTTGGTTTCCCCATCGAGGTTGGAGGTCTCCGTGTAGCACATGGCCTGAGGTTCACTGTGGATCACGTGCGCGGAGTCGTGTTTGTAAAACCACATACTGCACAGCAAGCGTGCATTCATGAACACACTCTGACCTGGACGACACAATCACCATGTCAGCCGGAAGGTGCTGGCCATTGGTCACCTTCACTATGTCTCCTACTGCCACCTAATGGTTGGCACGGCAACGGCATGATGAAGGCCAGATGGGGTGATTTGGGGGCAGTGGGGGGGTGAACAAAGAAGAAATTCGTGAGCAGCCGTTAGAGATGACATAAAATGACAGACGGCACAGCGGTACAGTGGTTAATCCGCCTTTTAATTGGAGTACAACTCAGCAGGTTCACATACTTCAAAATCCTATTGTCCAAATCAGGAAGCTTTCGTTCCTCAATACTGTACCACGGGAAAAAAACTATTGTCAAAAATACAAATACATATTTTTATTTTATTTATGCTTTGACAGTAAACAAATTCTGTTTTTTCAAAACTAACAAATGTATCATGAATAATCGTCACGAAACATGTACTTGAACCTACAGCCGTTGCTTTCTGTAGGCGCAAAATGCAGGATGAGAGAGGATTGAGATATTCAATTTTCCTTAAAATCTCTTTTTTTTCTTTTTTTTTTGCAGGATAAAGCGTTACCTGCTTCCAGATGATGGTCTGCCAGGCTCCGTTACGCAACACTGACAGACAGGAAGGACAACAGCAGCTGTCAGTCAGCCTTTTCAAGAAGAGCTCTTATGCACTTGTCATAGCAAAGTGTGGAATGAGCGACACACAACAGCCCAGGGAAAACAAAGCCACACATGCAGAGTGGTGGTTAATTCATTAGACGGATACCTGTGGTCTTCTTCTTGTTGACTGTGTTGTCCGCTTTATGTCGTTTCTGCCCCGGAGAAAAGGGTTGACATGCTTTTTTTTTTAAACGCTAGCGCAGGGCAGCAGCAGGGTCAGCGAGGATGGCGGCAAGGTACTCACGTAGTCCTCGATGATCTCCTTGATGCCGGCCACGGTGAGGATGAAGATAAGCGGCACCAGCGTAGTGTAGCGGCCGGTCGGAGAGACGTCAGGGATTTGCTGACGAGGAGGGCACAGGTCAAAATCCAGAGTAATAATAACAGCTAGTTTTGAAAACACAGGGCCTTCATGTCATATGCTCTCGCTTCATATCTGTAAATCTGAAGATAAATATTTAAGTATTAGAAAGGCAAAATGCATAGCAAAAAAATTTAAATAAAATACAAAATTATGTGTGTGTGTGTGTATATATATATATATATATATATATAAGAAGATCAAAAATATTACAAAAAAAAACGCCGAAATACTGGACAATAAATAAATATATAAAATAAATATACAAAAAAAAAAAAAAAACCCTGAAAGAAAGACAAAATAAGACAAAACACAAACAAAATTGTGGGAAAAAAATTATAGACAAAAAAGGTGCTTGATAAAAAATGAACAAATACTAAAATATATTAGACCAAAAAACATCAGAAAATTATAAACAATAGCAACTATGAAAATATTTTTAAAAAGCATAATAGAAAAAAGGGCGGCACGGCGGTCAACTGGTTAGCACGTCGGCCTCACAGTGCAGAGGTACAGGGTTCGACTGGCCTTCCTGTGTGGAGTTTACATGTTCTCCACATGCCTGCGTGGGTTTTCTCCGGGTACTGCGATTCCCTCCCACATTCCAAAAACATGCATGGCAGGTTAATGGAGCACTCTAAATTATCCCCCGGTGCGAGTGTGAGTGCAAATGGTTGTTGGTCTATGTCTGCCCTGCGATTGGCTGGCAGTACCCCACCTATTGCTCGAAGACAGCTGGGATAGGCTCCAGCATGCCCCGCGACCCTCGTGAAGATAAAGCAGTTTCAGATAATGGATGCATTGATCATAGAAATACAAATTATTACAGTAAAATCTACATTCGAAATCTAAAATAAAAAGCAAAAAAAGGACATTAAAATATTAGAAAATACAAACGCAGACAAAAAATACACTAGATTAAATATATCACAAAGAAAATGTAAAATAAAACATTTGGAAATAAAAACAAAAAAAAAGACAAATATTGAACAAAAATAATACTCGAAAATATGAAGTCTTTTTTCTGTCCAACTGTTCAGCACAATTGTAAAAAAAATATACATATTGATTATCATACAAGTTGCTTACCTGCATGAGTGTGATGAAAAGGAAGAAGGCGTTGGCGGCCCTCCTGATCTGCTCGTACATGAAGCGGGGAAGAAAGGAGAGGACGCCATATTTGGTGGTACTGGCGGCGGCCGACGGGGGATGAGAAGATCGCGCGTCAGATGGAGGGAGAGAGAGTCGCCATTAACTCACGTGCATCCTTTCAACGACCAGGTTTTTAACCCTTTCCTGCACCCTGTAACCTGATAACATGATAAGCTTGTCCACTGTAGTAACCGCTGTCCCTGAAAGGGTTAATCAATACACCGTTTGAAACCTTGGAGACCAAAAACGTCGCAGTGGATGTCGCCTATAAATATACAAAAACTTCTAAGATAAATTTGGAATGAGCACTTTGACAAAAACGGCGGGGGCGGGACTGTCAGCGACTTCAATCAAATGTATTGATCACATAACCGTATTGAGTACTAAAAGCCTAAAAGCTTCTTTCAGTGTTCGTAAATGGCCTTCAAAAAAAAAAAAAGTCCTTCATGGTGAGCTTTGGAGTGGACAGATAGGAAGGAGCGAGGCACTTTAACCCTTTCATGCACTCTGTAACCTGATAGCATGATAAGCTGTCCACTGTAGTAACCGCGGTCCCTCAAAGGGTTAAAAGAAGGAGGTTTGAAATGATTCATCATCATATCGTGGGAGGGAATTATGAACTGTTCCAAATAGCAGTATTAGCACAAAACCGCCAGGCCTCTGCGAAAAAGCAAATCAATAAATAAAAAGCATGAAAGTTATATCCTGAATGTAAACACTTATTTTGCTTTGGTACCTTCGTAATTGATCCCCCCACCCTCTCAATGTTCTTATTAGGGCCCCACCAATTCATCAAGTGGCTGATTTAATCAACTGATATTAGCTCTTTTCAAGTCGGCAATTTTTTTTTTATTTTATTTATTTATTTATTTTTTTGCTGAACACATTACAACATAAACCAAAAAAATGAAATCAGCCTATTTTTGCTTTTGTTCTACCAGTAATTTATAACATTTTTTGCTTTAAGAAATTATTTTATTCATTTTTTTAAAATTAAATCATGGACTGTTATCGGAAATTAAAATAAATAAATAAATTTTACATTTGTAATTTTTTTAAAAATATAATTATTTATGTTTCAGGATTTTCACTTAATATCTAGTTTTTTCTCTGTAGTTTAATTTAATAAATCAATTTGAACGCCCATTATAACTGTCTTGAAACACTTTTTAATCCCCCTCGCAAAAAAAAAAAAAAAAAAAAAAAGGAATTCTTAAATAAGCGCTGATGTACTGCCAATAGAATTTCCCCACAAAAAATTTTGGCAAAAATATATATTTTTTATAGGCGAGTTCGCATGTGCCAAACCACGAATATGCAGGGGCCCATTGCCTGCTATACTTCAGTTTTTGTTTTGTTTTTTTCCACAATTTTTGTGGATTTTCCAACTAATTACTTTTCAAACACTTACGTACAATGTCAAAATCTATAACTTAAACCCAAGTGGGACAAACGCCATCGCAGTGACGCAAAGTGCTGTGATTTGTGTGTATTTTCGGCAACCGGAGGGATCTCTTGGCTCAATCGCTGCGCCAAAATTAGTTGAAAAAAAAATCGCGGCTTTCAGGGGCCGGCCTAATGCCATTCAGGTTTGAAAATGCAGCGGCGCGGGTCTTCCTGAAGCCCTTCACTAGCCGTATTGATTGCAGTAAGATTAAAGCCTCGGAGCTTTTATCTGGATCCGCTCTGCAGCTCCATATTTCACCGTCGCCACTTTTTATGCAACCTGTGCATTAGTGCCGCTTTGTTGCACTCACTATCCACTATAGAAAGCCAGCCCTCACCACCTGTGTCCGCTGTTTTCTTGTTTTCTTTCTTTTGACTATGGCGTTAACTTAAAAAACGCCTGGACTGTTTTTTCCAAAAACAGAAGACACCAGCGGAAGAGCTTCCCACCCGTTGGGTGCAGCTGCTTACGATATGCTGGCCACGATGCACTGAGTGACAGACGAACGGACACTTTTACTCTCAGTGTTGGCCGAAAAAATATGAAGCCCACAATATTGTCACTCCAAAACAATGAGAATAGTTTGGTTAGCAGTGAGCAAAAATGATGAGGGTTGTCTTAAAAACTTTTTGGATCATACAAAAACACTGCATAAAAAAAAAATGTACCAGACCAAAAATAAATAAATAAATAAATATGAAACAGAAAAACAACAAAAAAAATGAACCTAGATGAAAAATATGAAAATACTGAAAAAAAAAAACTTGACAACAAATTTATAAAAAAATCTGAGAAAAAAAAAACAAGACAAAAAAATTTAAAAGCTATTAGATGAAAAATATCTAAATATTTCAAAAATACGAAAAAAAAGGATTTATGAAAATGCACAAAATTCAGAAAATAAAGCCCAGAAATTTAAAAAATATACATCTTACACAAGAAAAAACTAGCCAAAAAATATTAGATGAAAATACATTAAGATTAGGACCTCCCCCCCAAAAAAAATCAAATCAAAACTTTTTTTGTGGATGCACTGATTAAGTCAAATTTCAACTATGGCCACAGTTCCACTTTGGGCCTCTTACCTTTGGGACTGCCGCAAATAAGCACATAATGGATGAGCTATTAAAGCGCCTTCTTATCTACTTCCACACGTGACGTCTTTCTCTTGAAGACCTCAACATAAGTTTTAGTCAGAAATGTGTAAAAAAAAAAAACGATGTGTTGCATCGACAGGACATATAAAAAGTCCACACACACAAGTTCAAATGGCAGCTTTTTCGTGAAATAAACAAATGAGACCCATCCTAACTGTTTCAAAACATTTTTACACCGTTCTTGTGACCGACAACTTTTAAAAGGCCATTGGAAAAAAAAAGTGAAACCATTTCAGGAATGTAAGGACAAAAATCAAGTGAGCTCATGTGGTTGCACAAGTGCGCACACCCCCCTTATAACTGGGGATGTGGCTGTGTTTAGAATGAACCAATCACATTCGAACTCATGTCAAATGACTCGGCACACAACTGCCATCTTTTAAAGTGCTTCTGATTCATCCCAAATAAAGTTCAGATGTTCCGGTAGGCTTTTCCTGACATTTTTTTTTTCCCTTGAAGGTTTTATACCACCACTGACATGGCGCCAAACCTACTTTTTAGAATGAATGCAAAAAAAAGTTCAATCTTGGTGTCGTGGGACCATAAGATGTTTTCCTACGAGTTTTTGGGAGATGACAAGTGTGTGGGTTTTTTTTCTCTGAAAGATTAAGACCCCGCCCCCTTGCCCAGACATGAGAAGACAGGAGATTGTTTTTGTTTGTTTGTTTGTTTTCATGACTTTTGGAAGAGCTCATCAAACCACAGCAGGGTGAGGATAATTTTGGATTTTTCATGAGTTACCTTTTATTTCGTTTTGACTTTTGTTTTTTAAATTCACTTAGTTTTTATTCGTTGTTCAATTTTGTGAGTTGTCATCTCTTTTCGTTTGCTTTAATTCAATTTTTCTTTTTTTGTATCAGTTTTTATATATGGACAGTTTGTCGAAAGCAAGATTTTAAAAAAGTTATTAAATATTGTCTGATGAGGTAAAATAAACTAAAAATTCTAAAACCACTGACCTTTTTTCTTGTGTTGTTACGAATGCACAACAATTTCGAAATAAATACAGAATGGCCCCTGAAAGCTCATGTGCATTAATCGACAAAAATAAAAATGAATAAAATTTTCGCCATACTTTTAGTTGTACTTTAGATTTACTTTGTTTTTTTTTCTTTGAATGCATTTTCATTTTAACTTGGGTCAATTTTTGCGCACTATAATAACCTTGGGCCACAGCTTGCGCCGTTAGCTGTGGCGACAAAAATGTCAGGAAAATCCCACTAGAACATCAAAACTTTATTGGGGGTTAATCAGAGGCACTTGAAATGGTGACAGTTTTGAGTTGGAATGTGATTGGTTCATTCTGAGCACAGCCACATCCTCATTTATAAGCAGGCCTACGCACTTGTGCAACCTCATTTGTTTGTTTTTATTTCTTCTCGCTAACTTATGTTTTATTTTGATCACATTAATGCTGGAAAAAGTTACCTTGGTCTCATCACAACACTGCATTTGAACAGGGGTTGTGTGCGAGTTTTTTGTCGTTTTTTTTTCTTTGCATCCGCGCGTTGATGTGATCGGCACCTACCTGACGTGGTTGTCGCAGAACTTGGTATGGTGAGAGACAGACAGGCAGATGAGGGTGGGTGGATGGAGGGTAACACACACACACACACACACGCACACACTCAAAAGACATTTACTGTAGGCTGAGTGTGTGTGTTGCCTTTCCATGCGCCTGTGGGACACCCTCCCACTCTTGCACCCCCCCCTCCCTCGTGCTAATAATGGATGTGCTGAGGGGTGCACAATAGGCAACAAACACACCGGGCCCACCTCCAGGAAGCAGCACATGGAGAACCCTGTCAAGTGACAAGCGGATGCAACAATCTCGCCCCCCCCCGCCCCCCCAGTCCCCCGGCCCCGCCTCGCACGCCATTGACTCAGCTGCAGACCTGGACGGACAAACGGACGGAACCAAAGCGACGGCTCTTCCAAGAAGGAAGTCCGGATGGATGTCAAGATGTCGGCCCCCTCCGACTCCGACGCCTCCCCATCAGGAAACTCTCCTGCTACTACTACAACGCGACTCAGTCCTACAATCGGAGGTGCCTCCTCCCTCCGGCGTGATGGCGAGCGGCGCGTTGTCGCCGCTGCTGTTGCTGCTGCCGACAGCCCGGATGACGAGAGGAAGCCATATGGAGTGGAGAGCCTCCGTGAGTGGGTGGGGAGAACGGGGAGGAGAAAGAGGAGGGGGGCAAACCCGGGGCTCCGCTTTCTTAAAGGGACAGTAGCACGCATGCGACTGGGGTCATGGTTTGATCCGCTGTCTGGCAATCTTTGATGCGTTAAGCCTTGGTTATAGTATTTCCGGATTTATTTATTTTTATTACATTTTATTTCATTTAGAATTTTATTTTATTTTTTAAATTTGATGAGTTTAAATAGTTTTTTTAAAGCAGTTTTTTTTTTTGCATAAATGCTTTGCTTTAATTTTTATTAGTTTTTGTATTAGTTTTAGGTTTTTGAACATATGGAGTATTCATCGAGTGGAAGATTTTAAAAAAAAAAAGGGTAATCAAATATTGTGTAATACTGTAATGTTACGTGAACAACAGTTTGGCAGTCCTTCTGCCGCAAGAACGTAGAGTAATACCTAAATAAATACATTTAATATGAACCCCAAAAGCTCATGTAAGGTATTAAGGCGAAAATGAGGGACAAAAACTCACTGAAAAATAATGAACGTCACTTACTAGTGGATTATCGCTATTGCCGGTCGGGTCCGGTCCCTCTCTTCAGCTACTGTCACCATACAGTGTAAGTAGCTCAAATTAATGCTTACAAGTCAAAGTTAAAACAAACAAACAATGGCTCGTATCTTGAAAAACACGGAACTTGTGTCACACGTATCTCAAGGTACGAGGATGTTTCATTATCATGATCAAGATGGAAAACATTGTCAATATTGCCAAGCACCATATCCAATAATCACATTCGATTTATGATTCGATACATTTAATTAGAGCTGTAGTGAATAATTTATTCAAATCAACATCGCAGTGTCGTCGAATAGAATTTTCACATTGCAAGCCGCGAGTTAACAACTAATGTAAGTCCATTAAATTGTTTTTCATATTTATTCATGCATCATTTGCTTTTATTTTAGCATAAGCCGAACATAACACCCAAGTCTGATATCCTTGAAAAAAAATCACCTCATATTCAACAGCAATTATGGAGGGTGGGAGGGTGCGGGTGGGGGGGCAATTAGATTAGTTTTCAAACTCACTCAGACCTAATTCCTCATGGGAGTCGGTCTGACTGCAACAGACTTCCTTGCGAGTGAACACAACAAGCCCTGCCTGGTGCTTCAATAATTTAGAAACTAATAAAGGCCGGGGCCTTGTCTGGCGGATTGAGTATCCCGCAGCACTCAAAGGCCTATTCTATTCGACACCGAGTGGTGAGCTTTCCGCACGGGTCAAAGTCCTTATCGGCCAAATGATAACAAATGTCTGTCTTATCTGTAGATCTGCGAGCAGGCTATTACCTGCGGGCCCGTAAGTCACAATGACAATCGCTCCACACTGCAAATCAGGATGAGCCGTTTGACCTCGAATGTACTGTACATGCCGCTTTTCCCGGTTGTCCACAAGTGACTTTCGTTACGCCTGCGCCATTCCCGATCAATAATGTTATTCTCCGGGAGCCCCACTTTGGCTCTGAGCAGATCAACGCTCGGGTTACTCAGCACCTCTTGATGGGATTAGAAGCCCGCTATAAGTTTTCACCAATAAAAAGGAAAAGCGGAGCGCGGCGGGGCCGGACGCACGGGTAAGAAGCGAGTCGAACACGCTTGTGGTAACCTTCAACCCGGAACTCGGAAAACAAAACGATACTGCGGCCTGACAGCCGTTTGGGAGCCATCTGCAAGTCGATTGGGACCATTTGGCGTCGCGCACAATCACGTCGCACACATATGAGAGACACCCTGAGATTTTACCAAGCAGATGCTTTCTTCAATAGCCTGCTGGAGGCATTAGCATAACGGCTAATGACAAGCCAGAGATGGTTGCTAAATAAACAGCCCATTACAGTCCATTACACAGCAGTTTTTTTGCAACGAAGCAATTTGAAAGACCGATTCCGTGAGTGATGATATAATCCAGTACGACAGCGCTGGGACTTTTAGCTTTACATTTCATTAGCCTAATAGCTTCATTAGCCTAATAGCATAAGTCTCATTTTGAAATGAGTGTGAGTAACAGTTTGGCGTATCGCTGCGCCTCACGGATGTTCATGTCGCTGGTTCTTGAGAATCGAATAAGCTGTCAATGAATTGACAAAACAAATCATACTTTGTTGTCACTTCTTTTGTTTACTCATAAAAGGTGCTTGTTTGTGGCTGTATGAAAAAAAATGCTGCCAAAACGGCTAGTAAAGGTTTTACCGTAACAACGCTAACGCCGCACTTTGAACCAAAACTGATTTATTAATTTTCTTTTTTTTTTTTTTTTTTTTTGCTCTGGACTAAAAAGGAGGACGTCAAGAGCAGAAGTGAGAAAATAAAAAACATTACCAACAGAATGTCGTCGGCCCAGTCGACCGCTAAGTCCCATGTCGCTCCTCGGCGAGAGCCCCCGAGCCCCTTTTTATCCGCTATATGCAGGTTCTGCTCGACCCGGTCTCCCACCTTGCCGCCGGGTCCATTTCCCACGCTGTCACGGATCAGCAGGGAGCGGAGAGGCCAAAAAGCCTCTTACGGGGCCGAACGATACAGTGCGGGCATGCTAATCCTCGCTATGTCTGCGCTGCAACTTCACCTGCCGGCTAAGCCAAGACACGCTCGTAATCCTACACGTGAGACACACGTAACCGCAAACGTACCGGTTGGAAATCACATCAAGTGCATTCGTTCTATGAGAAACGATTCATCGAATGACTCAAATGATTCGACTAGAAAAAGTGATCGTTTGTCCGCAGGGACTACTGCTTTGAAACATGTTGGAGCGACGGCTTTTTTTTTTTTTTCTGACAAAAATAGTGGAACAATACATGAATGAAGTTACATTTGTTTGACAAAAAAAATGGCATAATGTTATGAGAATAAAGTGGAATGTTTTGAATTGAAAAAAATTTGCAGATAATGAGAACGAGAAGTTTTTATGTAGGTTTTTTTTTCCCCATGGAAAAGAAAAACATAATGCAGTCAGAATAATGTCAAAATTTTAAAAGAACATGGTGAATTTATTTTGGGGGGAAAAAAAATCATTACAAAGCAATGACGAGTGACAATTTTTCCCAAAGAATGGCGCAATTTTTTTTCAATAAAACTACGGAATGACACAAAAATAAATTAACAATTATTTTACAAATATGGCGTCATTTTATGAGATTCATGATGTACAACAGCATATTTTTTTATGCGATTAAAAGCTTTTTTTTTTAATCGCAATTTTTTTCCTCCAAAAATATGTTCCTGTTCTTGTAATTAATGCCTGTGTAGGCGTTGAATTTTTGTTGTGTAACGTTGTGTAACGGATTATTTTTCATCACAATTTTTGTTTTCTTTGAAAGAGAATACGTCTTTTTTTTTTCTCGTCATTTATGCTTGAGCAGCCGTTGGGACTGTTTCACCACAATTGTACACACACCTTCGCTCGTGTTTTTTTTTTTTTTGCATCTTTGTTAATAATAAACAAATGAAATAAATCATGCAAGGTTGGGACATGCACATGTACAAGCGCTTTGCCAGGCATGTCCAGCCATGACATGCATGTGTTGTGTGTTGCATAGCATGCAAGGGCTTTCCGGTAAATGTTTGTCAAATGCATCCCCACTCGCTCGTCAGTCTTCAGCTCGCTGCCTACATTGTACCGATGAAACGTTCACATCCCTAATGATAACCGTGAGAACATTTCAGATCGAATATTTATCTGTTTTCATCGAGATGTGACCTTGTCACAACGGTTCCTTCTTTCTCCCCAAATAAGCACATGCAGTGGGAGGGTTCGAATCCGGCATTCATCACTCCAGGCCCCGAGTAGCTACACTTTACTCAATCCCTTGGCGCTCACTTTTTTGCCACCAAACGGAACACTTTAGTCACCGTTAGTTTCAGCTCTCGAGGGCTGGGTGGGGGCGGGGGGGTTAGCCGAGGGGAGGAGTCTCGTGACATCTATTCCTGGCATACATGCACCTTTGCGAATGCCGTCTGGTCCTGCATCACTCACTTTTGTCAAACCTGTCTGGCGGGCGGGGGCGCGCACCCCGGCTGGGGTCCTTAGGCTCGGAACCGTCCTGCCTAATGGTGGTCAACACTAACTGCTCTGTGGGCCGCGGGCGGTGGGGGGGCGGGAGAGAACAACACACAACAACAAGACAACATGTAAATATACTAAGGCTGAACAATTCATGGACTTGAAATCGACCTTGCAATGGAGGAGAATGTAGTTTCCAAGTCGCAAAGACTGCGACTCTTACACGTCGATAAATGTGTCTCTCATATTAACCCTTTGACGGACAGCGGTTACTACAGTGGACAGCTTATCATGTTAGCAGGTTACAGGGTGCATGAAGGGGTTAATTGATATCTTAACGCAACGCCAAACATTTATATATCATAAATATAATATTATTTATTCTACTCAAGATTCATTTATCGCTTGTTAAAAAATTCAGGACGTTGGTAAAAAAAATAAAAATAAATCACATGTTAAATCGCATTCACACTCTTGAGGGAATTTTTCCAATTTTTTTTTTCAAAATTCTTTCAGCCCTAAAATATGCACACACGAAGAGCACACATTTGTATCACCTTACATGTGTGAGGAAATGGAAGGCGTGCAAGACGATGGGCAGTCATTTATTTATAACACAGCAGCGCCCCCTGTTGTCCAGAACTCCTAAGTACCTCAAAGCCTCACTCTTACATTATCTCAGCAGCACACATTGACAGTTGGGCGCACTGCATATCACTCACAGGAGCGCCATTCGCTCACAATAACATGCATTAATGAATTAGCCTCCATGCTAACAAACAGAGAAATAAATGCCCGCTTTCCCCTAACATACTAAGACATCTCATGACCCACTGAATGACGTAACCACAATTCACACACACACACACACACACACACACACACACACACACACACACACACACATGCTTGCGCAGATGTGGTATCTGGAAAGCTGACATTTCCACTGGATATAAAAAGTCTACACACCCCTGCTCAAACGGAGGGGTTTTGCGGTATAAAAGAAAGATGAAGATGAATTATTTCTTTTTGAGATGATTAAAAAAAAATGCAGTTGCAAAAGTGTGCACACCCTCTTATAGCTGAGGACGTGACTGCGTTCAGATTCAACTAATCACATTCAAGATCATGTTAAATGGGAGTCAGCACACACCTGAACCCAATTAAAGTATTACCATAAAATAAAGTTCAGAAGTTCTAGTAGGCTTTTCCTGACCTTTTTGTTTTGTCTTTCTAGCATAAGCCAGAATAGTTTGGACTAACATTGATACATTTTTGTGGAGGGAGGGGGGGAACCTGAAGAACAGTGTTACATTTAAAAATAAAATAGCATTTAATATATAGTTTTTTTTTCAAGGAGAATAATGGCATCATGTTACGAGATGAAATATATTTTATTCTACAAAAAAAGTATTCACAACTGTGAGGAAAAAAGCCACAACATAACAGAATGAAGTTTTTTCAAGAGATTATGTCTTAACGTTAGGAGAAAAAAAACTGAAATATCTTAAAAATACAGAATTTAATGGGTCGAAACGTAACAGCTTGGTAACCGTGTGTGTCATGACCAATGTTGTGTCGCTAATTGGAGCAAAGAATCAAGATCAAGAGCTCACACTCCACGAGATTACAGCATGGAGCCCATACGGGATAGATACACCCATGTGCGCACGCGCCCGACTTTGTACTTTCGTCATGCTCGTTTCGAGTGTTTCATTCCATGACTAATGATTTATCTCTTACTCATTTGACCTTTGTATTCGTGGAAGCGGCAAAAGCGCACACATACACACACATACACACACAGACACACACTCACACACAGGCAACAAGAGCATAGCAGCAGCCTGACAATATGTGCCGATGACTATTACAATAAAAGACAAACACATTCTACTCTCTTCGAGGACATTCCACTGCTCTCGGTGCAGTGTGTGTGTGTGTCTGTGTGTGTGTGTGTGTGTGTGTATGTGTGTGTGTGTGTGTGTGTGTGTTATTCACTGACATACTTTCTTTATGCCTTAGATAATTATATGATCATTGCTATATTTTGAAGGGGGGGAGGCTCAAGTCATTTTTTTCATCAATTTTCCCCTTATTAGATTAGATTAGATTAGATTAGATTAGATTAGATTAGATATCCTTTATTTGTCCCACACTGGGGAAATTTACAGCCTTCAGCAGCAAGATTGTGGGTAGAAAGAAGAGAAAAGAAAACACAGTTCAATTAAGTGCAATATAAATACAAACATGGATAAGGTCAATAATTAAGTGCAATATAATACAATAGTCACAGTACTATTCACATATCTGGCTGCAACTACCTATTATTTAAATAATGGATTCATCTGTTGATTATTCTTCCAAATCATCAACGAATCGGTTTGAGAAAAAAAAAGGTTTTCATTAAATTTCCATCCTTGTGTTGACAGGAGATTATTTCAAATTGACTGCAGAAAATGCACACAAATAAATTGATTATTGATTCAGTTTGGTCGGAGACGTGTCAGACAATCAGCATAAATGTTGATTGATGTTTTCCAAGGTAAAAGGTAGCGTTTGCAAACGTCTTACTTTTGTTCAACACAAAGATAATCAGTCTGCTTTCGTGAAGGACTTGGGGCTGAAATGTCAAGGTTTAGCATCACTGCATTCTCCCGGCGTCGTATGTCGGGTCTGCCGTAAAGCGAGGCCTCCCGTTCCGCTTACCAGGTCGCGCGCGCTTCGGGCGGTCACGTGACCGTTAAATCGGCTTGTTAGTAGGCTCGTCGTCCAGCTGGTGCACAAAAAAATCTTTGGCTCCCAAGGAACACAAAAGCGCTTCCATAACTCGGCCTGCCAAACGACGCCCAGTACGAAAGCGCACCCAAATAGCGGACGCAAACACACGCCTCTAACGGACAAGCCGCGACAGCGACATCACGACCCTCGTCTGAGGGACGGACGAGGCGACGTTTGCGTTGTTCTCACATTCACGGTCAACACACGCGCACAGCCGCATAGTATCGACCAACCATTCACGTCAGTGAGCAATTCATTCTTGTAACGCTGATAAAACGCCACACAAGCCGCCGTTGGTCTTTTACTGTTCGTTCTTACCTCCCTCGCTGTGGATCTTCTTTGCCCCCCGGTTGAAGTACATCGTGCCTGTGGAGGAGGAGGTGATGGTGACAGTGGAAGGAGCAACGGGGACATGCTCGCTTACGGCTCGCCCACAGCGGAGTCGAGGCGAAGGCGAGTCGAAGCTCCCAGCCGCGGCCGCTGGTACCGCTGACGACCGAGGACCATGTTCGCTCTGACCGCTTCACTGGTCCAGGAACTAGGAGAAGAAACAAGTAATATGTTAGTTAGTTCCGTCGGGTAGTTTTGTCTATCAAAATAAGACGCTACAAACTCATACGAATAAGGTAATATATTCCTTCTAACTGTCTTTTTTCCCCATCTTATTCGTCGTGGTTACTATTTATAATACGCAGCTTTACACAACTCTTATGATTTAAAAGACACAAACCAAAGATACATGTATCTAGCTTTTTATGTTGAAGAGGAAAGAACGACGGATACTTCTTTTCTATCGAGCTTTACTAAGCACTTGCGTCTTTTCAAGCGAATTCTCATCCGTGACACTACTGGTGCATGCTAATGGGTTTCTCGTTCCGCTAGCAAGTGACTGATTTCGAAATACAACGCCGTAGTCGGACAAGATTGTGTGGTCACGCTAACGCTCGTTGAGACATATCATTTCTAGTGAAATTCTTTATAAAACTTACATTTTGACAAAGTCACGAAGTTAAGGACAGAAGCGAAAGCCATACGGGTTTGTTTATTTCGGTGTGGGAAATTACAACTTTTTTCTGTCGCAGTGTTAACACTGGCGTCTTTCCACACGAATCCATCTGTAACGTCAAAAAATGTTAATCGGTTAGGTAGTTCCGCTCCAGCTGGAGATAATAAAACGCTAGAATCTCACAATTAGGCTCATTCGCTCCATCAAACGCTCTTTTCTTTAACGTACGTCTTGTGTCAAGTTTGTGGTAAAAGGTATATTTGCACAGTGGTTATGAATTAAAGGGCAGAATCGACAGATAAATGCAAAGATTTTAATTTGAAGGAAAGAAAAATGACGTCGACCGCTTTTCCGTCACGGTTTACGCTATTGTGGCGTCCTTCCACGCAAATGCACATCTGCGTACCGTGTCAACAAACTCAGCACTTTCACACAGGAACGAGGAAATAAAAGCTTATAAAGAGTGTAATAACGGTTACAATCGCTTACACACACATGGCGAGCACACAAACGCGTCACCGAGCATAACAAAGCTGCGTTTTATTGTGTTGTCAAGGAGCAGAGCTTGAACCCGTCCACTGCCCACATAGTAGCGTGCACATAGGAACAAAAATCATACCATTTGAGTGTTTATTTACTGTCATCACATGGCAACATGATACACACATTCGTGGTTTCAAAAAGTTCAGATTTCCCCATCTCATTAAATAGAAACGGAATAAATATTGACTCGTGACATGAGGAGCCTCTGCCAGGTCTGAAGAAAGGGGTATTCCTTCATTTGCACACAATTTGACATAGCTCATGAAGCATGATTGTGATCATAATTCTACTTTTTTTGCTGTAATCTGTATGTATTGCACAGCTAAATGACAACTCTCAATTCCTGCCTTCTGCATGTGAAATCATCGGAAAGCAACTGGCTTTTATTGCGATGGCGTTGGGGCAACTTGACAAATCATAAATAATGAACCTAGATGAATACAAACTTTATTACAAATTAAATACTGAAACTCAAATACATTTCTGCCTTAACTTACAAGTTTAATTCATATTGTGATAGCGCCTATGGCATGTGTCTCAAATGCTGAGCAAAAAAAAAGTTGGCGCACTCCAGGTACCACCATACTCAATGTTATTAGCGCAACTATAAGGGAAGAATTTTAAAATTGCATGAAAAAGCCAATTATCAACCTGAACCGTGGTCAGATATTTACAGCGGACAAATCAAATTAAAAAGTCCTTTCTGATCAGGGAAGACGTCTTAATGGTGTCAGACTATGTATGAGCAGGGGCTAACAAAAGTTCCAACAAGATACAGAGAAGGGAACTGAAATCAACAAGCCTAAAAAAATAAACTTTATTAAATCTCTGAATTTATGCCTATTTCCCACCCCTTCTCCTGAACTTTTGCTTCCACCTTCTTCCCTACCGACTTCCTCACAGAAATGAACGAATATATGTACAGGCGGCTGCTCGGCAGTGGAGGAGAAGCCAAAGCGGGTCAGTCATGTTGCGTAGCAAGTATGGGCTGCCTGCAGATGGGGCAGGTGTTGTTCTCCGACAGCCAGCGATCAATGCAGTGGATGTGGAACTCGTGTGCGCATGGCAGGCGCCGCAGCTTGTTGCCCTGCGCGTACTCATTGATGCAGACGCTGCACGCCCGGCCCGCCTCGCCCTCCAGGCTGGCTTGGCCGTACGAGCGTGTGGCCAAATTGTCTATCTGCTCTTTGGTGAGGCCGCGCGGGTGCTCGTCGTCGTCCTCGTCGTTCAGCAGGAAGAACTGCGCCAACCGCAGGATGGGCAGGGTGCCGTTCTCCACCAGGTTGTTTGTGTCCCGGCTGGTGGGCGGCGGCCGCACTTCCGTGGAGCTCGCCGGACCGCCGCTGAGCCTAGCCTGGCCGACCGGCCCATCCTCGCCACCGGCCGGACTCACTCGCTCTTGTTCCTGACCGTCCGAGCCCGGCTGTACCGGTGCGCTCTCATTGACATACAAACGAGCCGCTGGGCCGGTGCTTGTATTCGTAACGCCGACGTCCACGTGGCTGGGGCTCTCGGAATCGGCCTCCGTTTCCATGAGGGAGCTGAGCTCCCCGAAGCCGGTCATGATCTGGCGCAGGATGGAGCGCAGCGCAGTGGAGTTGGGCTCGCCCAGGCCTGTCTCGCTGATGCGCCGCAACGGGATCCGAATTGTGCTGACATAGGTGCGGATTCCGGCGCGCTCCGAGCGCGAGATGGTACGCCGGAAGCCGCCGCTGTCGCTCTCAAAGGTGACGGTGTTCTCAGCCACACGGGCCCGGGAGCGTGTCCTGCTGGCGATGCTGTCACGGTCCCGGTTTTCCCCAGGTCGGATCCGCCTTACCTGCAGGTCCAGCATGATGGTGGGGTGGCGGCGAACTGAGGACGAGCCTCCTGCACTGGCTGAATGCGATTCGTTCTCGACGCTGTCGGCGGTCTGCTCCACTGTGGTGGTGGCGGCTGGTTCCGCCGCAACCTCCCCCGTCTCCATGGGAACCGAGCTTGTGCCCGCATCGACGATGTGGATGCTCGAGCCGCTGATGGTGCTGCTGGACGCTGGCATGCTCACGGCGCTTCTGTGCAAAGGGGAACGACTTCGTCTGGATGCGCGTGCCGGGACGCCGCCGTTCCACGTGGCCGCCACCCGGCGCCAACGTCCGCGCGAACGAGTCCGGCGCGCTTCCTGCCCTGCCGCTGCCGTCTGGGACCCCGGCTGGGGCGACACGCGCGGACAGTCGAGAGATAATGTCACATTGTCACGGCTTCGCTCCGGTTCTGCATTGGCGGGCAGATGTGGGGTAGATGCCGACTCGTCCGAATGAGAAACAGTGGGCGGCGGTACTACAGAGTGCAAGGCGTCTCCTCTCCTTTGAGGAGGAGACGCAAAAGGGGCTGAAAGTGCAGGGGGGGTCATGGAGAGGGCACTGCTACTGGTGCTGCGCGTGCGCCGAGTCTGCATCCTCCTGCTGAGGGCTGGTCGAGGCATGGGGTAAGGAGACGACCGGGGCACGCCGGACAGCCGTGCTCCGGCCGAAGAAGCGGCACGGCGCAGCGGCGAGGTCGAACCCGAGGCGGCGTCTGCAACAGGCTGCTCGGCCGTGTCCATAGTGTCGGCGTGCTCCCCCGCCTCGGGCTGGTCGTGGTTGATGTTGATCTCCAGGCTGAAGCGGAACTCGCCGCTGTTGGGGTTTGTCCGGCTGACGGCGCGCCACGTCTGGTTGCCGCTCTGCCCGCTGCGGGTAGCGTTCCCGGTGCGCCGGAATGTGTTCAACCACTCCAGCAACGAGTCTCCGTTGGATGCTTCTGCCCCAGGCTCTACGCCGCCTGGAAAGAAAGCATGCGGATGACTTCCGTGTTGATTGAGCGCCCCAATTTCACAGATGAAAAGAAAAACATAAGGGAGTGGAAAAAACAACCCAAGACCGAGCTACTCTCAGGGGAGCACAGAATGGCTTCGAAAAAAAACGAAGCAAAAGAGACATTTATACACGACACAAACTAACACATGCGGAGGTGGGGTGGGGAGTGTTGGGGGGAACATGACAGCCCTCCTGTGGAGGGCAAGCTTTGTTGGGGCGCCACCACTTCCAATTTGCTAATTCTGGGCAAAAGGCAGGGAACACCCTGGACTGGTTAATCATAAATCCCGATGGGAAATTTTGTATTAAAACCCAAAACAAAATTGGAGGTCATCCTACCAGCCCCTCGTCTCCCACCGGACCCTCTCTCCTCAGCGCTACCGCCCTGCTGATCCACCGTCTCAGCGGCCGGCAAGCGCTGCTCGGTGCTTGGCTGAGATGACTCGCGCTCCTTGGCTCCATCCAAACGTTGCTGGAGCTCTTCGGCGGTCACCTCCCCTGTGTGATGGTGGTGACAGGTTCCAGTTACATACTTTTCGAAACAATGGCAACAAAGTTGAAAAATTGATCCCATGTTTGCTAACTGTAGGGCTGCTTGAGCCAATTCAATAGATACTACTTCCAAAAAGGCCGCGTAAATGGCAATTTTAGCTGCACCAGGAAACCATGGTCCATTCATGCATCAAACATCATTTATGTCCTTCAGCTCCTGGTTAGGAAAAAGCAAGTTGTCCAAAATACTGAAACATTGGACAAAACTTTAATTTCGCCTGTACAGGTTAGTGCCCAACACCACCAGTTTTCGCCGTTTACTGCAAATAATACATTAAATCTAAGCGTCCCTCCTCACCGGGGGTCCCCAACAGGTTGCTGTCTCTCATAAGACGATATTCCTCTTCGCTGAGGTCATTAATAAAATGATAGTAGGCCTCCTCCCTCCGAAGACGCTCGGCCTGTCTCCGACGCTCGTCTCCCCCACCAGGAGGGTCCATAACCATGAACAGTGCTGGCAATCACAAGAAAGCATTGTCATTTATTTCCCCTTCACCCACGCCAGTTAGTTAATTGACATCACCGCCCAGTAAACCAATAAACCAGATTGCCTTAACTTATAAACAGCTACATTGTCAGCGTCATCCATTTTGCATCGAAACACCCACTGACGAAAACCGACAGTTAACGTGCTTAGCCCGAAGTCCGGCTGCGTGCACATCATTGACCCGCAAAATAGTCTTTAAAGGACCCCCCTCGCGTCGAGGTATTCGTCGCAGCGCTAATATTGCCCAAGTTTTTTTTTTCCTGACAGAAGCTACGGAAGGCCACGTTGAAGACAGGGGCGATAAAGCAAGCTAAAGCGGCGCTGTCCTCCCTGCGGTAGCAGCCAATCGACGGCTCGCTGGGGATGAGTGACAGGCCGAGTGTCCAATCGTCGCCGCGAGGAGGTGGAACGACAAGCAAAGGACAGGGTATCCATGTAAACGAAGGCAAAGACAAAAGAATGTTCTTTTTTTCGCAAGTGTGACAAATAAGGCGGTGACGGCGAAGCGTGTGTGACCACCGAATGTAGCACTAGTTGGGCGTACACCATAAGGACACAAAGAAACATTTGCAATGCGCAATGCCTCAGTGGCTAGCGGTGCCCAGCTAGTTAGCGCAAGTAACGATAGCGAATAGCAACCCGAACACACAACATTAGCTTCGTTAGCCGACCCGAAGATGAATAATATTACCCGATACACATCGGATGAACAGTTGCGCTATCAAGTCAACGTGTGAGATCGATAACACCGAGCACCGGTGTGAATTTAGGTGAGATGACAACGACGTAAAATGGCATAGTACCCGATAGAGCAGCTGTAATATGGACGGTTCCCGTCGATTTCCCTTGTCTCTACCCAAGATGGGACCAGGTGGTGTTACGGCCTATACGGTCCGTGTTATAACAGGCAAGTCGTTTCGACTTGGTTGGTTCCTCTGTTACCAAAACATCGGTTTTGTAATGAAACAAATTAAAACGTAACGAATATAAAGGCACCCGTCCGAATTTAAAGTCTCATAATTTTACTCAGGTGCTAACAGACCGATTTTTAAAGACAGACCTGTTGGCTTTGCTCCATTTCAGGTAAAGTACAGCCGTCGACGCTGTCGTACTTTTTTAAACTGTATATTTCGTGTTTGTGTTAAAAAAAAAAAGCGTAAATTTAGGGCAAACAACATACGGGATTTGGGGGGGGACACCTCGAAACATAATTAAAACACACACACACACACACACACACACACACGAAATACGTAGTGTTACGTCAAATAGAGTCGTGTGAAAACACTCGAACGTGAGACATCAGGTTCCCATGTCATAAAAAAACTGACTTTGCTGTAAAACAGCAATAAATGTTGTGAGAGAGTGCCATGAAAAAGTCTCTCGTCGAAATTTAAAGTGTCATTCTTTAATTAGGATGCAAAACGCTCGACAAATCATTTAAATATGTCATCTATTATTATCAAAGTCGTGAACTTTCTCTGCCGTTTTTGATTTAGTCTTTTTTATGTATGTGATTCGTGTTTTTTTACTTTTATGCACTTGTACATTTTTTGCGCATTTGAACGTATACGACGAACGTCACGTGTCTTTTGTGCCAAACTAAGACGAAACACGACAACTTAAGCCAATATGAAATGTGTGAGTTTTACTAGTACCGCTTTATTTGCACAATAACGACGTCCTTAACTTACATAATGGCAATGTTCTGTTTTCGAACATCCCTTTCCTCTACTTTGTCTAATGCAGGGGCTCCGGCTGTCTCTTACGACATTTTACGACAGTGCCGGGCGTGAATACGACGTCGTTACCGAGTAAAGTGCGTCTCTTTGGAGCAGATACCGGCTGAGGGGGACGCAGCATCAAAAGACAAGGAATATACTTCTATGCCCGCTTTCCCACCCGGACAATCCGAGCACAGCACGTTCTTGCCCGCAAAACGAATTAGCCCGGATAGCTCGATGTGGACGCTGGGCTGAGTGAAGAAAGGGCCACGCCGGGAAGGCAACTCGCTGATTAACCGAAGCTGAGCTCGTCGGGAGTAGCCTAGTTGCCTCCTAAAGCGACGCTTACCAAAAAAAAAAAAAAGAAAAAAGGGGGGGAAACGAAGAAGAAAGGGGACGACGCGTTTGAGGCCCAAAGCAGCGGTGGGAAAAATGGACTATGATTTCAAAGTGAAGCTGACCGGAGAGCGAGAGCGTGTCGAGGACCTGTTTGAGTACGAAGGATGCAAAGTGGGCAGAGGCACATACGGTCATGTTTTCAAGGCGAAGAGAAAAGATGGGTGAGTACAGGAGGGACTCTAGGTAAGCGAGGCCTCCGTGCGGGTCGAACCCATCGATCGACGCCTTATTCTGGGCGTCGTTGGGTGTTTTATTTTTTATTTTCTGCGGAAAGAGTAGGGGAAAGAATTGTGGCTGTGAACACGCACCACGTAATGATTAAGAAACACTGAAGTGCGTGTCATTTGAACCCATTTTCAAGAGGCAACCCTACCCTCACATTTTCAACTTTTGCACATATTACAAAAGACATGCATTTTTTTCTCAATTCAAAACCATTACCAGGCGTCTTACTAATGTGTCTTTTGACATGCTTTTGTCAAAATATGCCCACTATTCACACCCAATACTGCTGGGCTAATCTTTTGTCCAGCTTTAGTTACTATAAAGACCGGTGTTGTCATGACAACAAGTGCCACAACGATTATTCAAATAACTCGAGCAACTCGATTAGTTTAACGCACACTCAAGACGCGCACGGCAGCCAGCCAACTCTACACTCTCATTCGCTGACAACCACATCACTCACCAGGCTAGGCTCTGCCTTTTAAAGCCATACACACTCAAAAGTCACAAATGCTAAAGTAAAACGTGAGGTTGCCAGGCAAAATAATACCTGCGTTTCACATGCAGGTGCTCGTTTCATAATGCAAAATGTATTTTATCTGATTACTCCATTAAGCAATGTAGAATGCGCAATTCTAAAAATGTTAAAACACTGCAGCCCCGACGACTACAATGGCCTCTACTTGCAACTATTTGATCTTTGCCGATTCTAACTGGTAATGTTATGGATGGAGAAACTCGGTGGGGCATTTATTATGTAAATTAGCCCCTGAATATGTCCATACATAACATCGTTTTAGAGCAATACTATTACAATGCCGTGGAGCCGAGAAAATGACATCAGAATTTTAAGGGAGAAGACATGGTAACCAGCCACTGTGCTCATAGAGTATTTAAAGGTCCATTTGAGAAATGGCGTGCGAACGTTTAGTCTTCAGCTGCATTCAAATTGTCACGTGATCTGTGCTGCAGTTTGCCTTGCAATTCTGGCACAAATGAGCACTAAAAAGCGTTTTAGAGATGTTTGCGTTGGATTAGGGAAGGCTGCTGTTTATGAGGGGCGAGGCACAAAGCACGAGTTTATATGGGACGAGGGGAGGGGGCGACGTGCCAATTCATTCAAGTGAGGAGTCGGTCCCGCCGCTCTTGTTTTGTCCCCCGCCAGCTGCCAGACAGACCTCGTCCTCTATTGTAGCCCGGCCTCAGAGGTGAGCTTGATTACACAACTCTGGAGGTGATGCAAGTCAGTGGGGGGTGGGGCCCATCTTGTGCCAGATGCCAAGTGAACGCAACCGCACTCTCACCCTTACCCTCGTTATGGTCCATGGTCTGACGTGGATGTTGCTCAGCCTCTTGTATGCTCATAGGAAGGACGACAAGGACTACGCCCTCAAGCAGATTGAAGGCACCGGCATCTCCATGTCAGCCTGCAGAGAGATTGCAGTAAGACTTTTTTTTTTTTTTGCTTGTGACTGTGATGTGTTAACAGCTTCACACCATTCCAAAGTTGTTTTGTAATACAGCAAAATCTCTAAAGTCTAATAAAAGTCCATTCTGGAACAACACTCCCCCCACCCCCACACAAAATAATGGACATTGAATTCTTCTGTTCCAGGACAAACTGTATTAAATAGAGATTAGGGATATAGATTATTTTATTATTTTTTTTAGGTCAATTGGATATTTGGCAGAATAAAACGAAAACATTTCCGTATAGCCAATATGATATTCTGCATCGTAATACAGATAATTTATCACTTGTGCTTGTTCAAAAATAAATGAGAAGAGGACCTTGAAAAAAATAAAATGACAATCGCAATATTGAAGAGGAAAAAAAAAATCACAATTAGATGCTTTTTTTCCCCCAAAAAAATCGTTCCGCCCTATGCACAGCTACATCCCATTTTATTCACAAACTTCAGTCCGTAGCGCAGAGAGAAAAATGATCAGCGCTATGAGAGAAGATAAATGGCTTCCCCTAGTCAAGAGAAAGCCCATTTAATTTACAGCATGTCATCACATTCATGACATGTCATCATAACGGCAAAAATGGCCATTATGGATGGATCCTTCGCTTCCATCGTCTGAGCTGTCTTCTGTCTTTTGCAGCTGCTGCGAGAACTCAAGCACCCCAACGTCATCTCGCTGCAGAAGGTTTTCCTGTCACACGCCGACCGGAAAGTGTGGCTGCTCTTCGACTACGCAGAGCACGACCTCTGGGTAAGTTGTGCCCGACTTAGGATCGATTCGCACATGCGGGTCAAGGTGCTCAATTCCGATTTAATACCTGTAAGCGGGTCCCTATACATTCATTCACCTATTATTTTTGTTTTTCGTAAAATGTCACGAAATGGTGTCTTGCCAAATAGGAAATGACCTTTTTACCATGCGTCAACAGGGTAGGGGGGGCGGGGAGGGGTTATATACTATATATGTATATATACGTACATTTGATAAATGCATGAGTGGTCCTGGCTGACTCTTTAATTTTGCCTTACTGCAGCACATCATTAAGTTCCACAGAGCGTCCAAGGCCAACAAGAAACCACTTCAGCTTCCCAGAGGGATGGTCAAGTCTCTGCTCTACCAGATCCTGGACGGCATCCATTACCTCCACGCAAACTGGGTCCTCCACAGAGACCTTGTAAGCCGATTGAAAGGGGGCAGGGATATTTTGGGGAAGCGAAAACAAGGCAGAGTTCAAGCATCACTTCTGTCTCGCATGTGATTAGTCACGGTGCATAAATAACTGTTGTTGTTTTGAGCGGGGTGTTTATTTTCAACTACTACATTGGATTTATCTTCATCCTGTACAAATGTGATCGTTTATCATGCCGTGTTGTTATTGTAAAAGCGTTTAAAAATACCTCCAAGTAGGCTAATCTTGTCAAGGGATTTACATGAAACCCTTTCATCTATGGCTGCTGTGGTTTCATTTGTCCACTAGGGGGAAGCAACGAAAACTTTGTGATAATTGTTTTCCCCTCCTCAGAAACCAGCAAACATTTTAGTGATGGGGGAAGGGCCAGAGAGGGGTAGAGTAAAGATAGGTATGTATGCATTTTTTTGCGGGGGGGGGGGGTGGATTTTACATGATCTGTCTGTTATTGCTTCACTCACGGTCGTCTCTGTTGTGCAGCTGACATGGGTTTCGCACGTCTCTTCAATTCACCACTGAAGCCTTTAGCCGATCTCGACCCGGTGGTCGTCACATTCTGGTACAGAGCACCCGAACTGTTGCTGGGGGCCCGACATTACACCAAAGCAATCGGTGGGTTGGCGGCCTCCCCCCCCCGTGCTAAGCGTCTTCAGTGAAAGTTCTCTGAACTCCACATGTTTGTCTTGCAGACATTTGGGCGATAGGCTGCATCTTCGCCGAGCTGCTGACATCCGAGCCCATATTCCACTGTCGGCAGGAGGACATCAAGACCAGTAACCCTTATCATCACGATCAGCTGGACCGCATTTTCAATGTCATGGGCTTCCCCGCTGGTGAGACACCACCGGCCAAATAATTTGTTCGTTTCTCTCTTTCTTTCTGTGTGTATGACTAGAAGTTTAATGTTGTGCGTGACCTTGGCCCTATCTTTTCCTTTAAAGTGGAGCTACTGTACATGTCAAAACTTTTTCACAAAAGTCAGTGTATAAAAAAAATTCCCAGCAGACAAGAGATAAATGAAATAATGTTACTCATCATAATTATAATATTCAATCTTGTGTAGATTGCCACAAGATGGCAGAAAAGCACTTTTAAACACACAGGATCATAAAGCATCAACACCATGCTTCTAGCCTGTACAAGGATGTGACCCTATGTTCCATAAACAACTGTGTTCATTTATTTAATTTTCAACGAGCCGAAATAACACACGAGCACAAAGTGATTCATAAAACAATTTGTGCAGTAGCACTTTACGCAAATGATGTCAAGTTAGCAACTTTCGGCATTTACTCAAAAATAACCAACGTCAACCAATTGTCATAATCATGAAGTAAGATTTACATCCATGAATCAGTTGCGTCAATTGACAAGCAAAGTTGTGTGTCAATACTAAACATTTTGTTGGATTCTAATTTCGGGCCAAAAAGTAGATTTTTTTCCTAGCTTTTTCCGCTGGCAGTAACGTGCTTTTGTGAGTGTACAAGTCACAAACATAGGAATGTCCACTTAAAGCGGGATCTCTTTCAGTTCAGTGAACCTGCCTGCCTACTCTTGTTGCGTAGTTCACCTCTTGGCATGAAGGATTTTGTTTTCCTCCTGTCGGGGTTTCGAAAGGTTTCACCAAATTGCATTTGGGTGAGTGTCAAACCAAAGCATTTACACCGCAGGTCCAAGTGTCCAATTCTGATATCATTCTTTGCACTTTTCCGTTGATGTTGCCTTGACGCTCATCCAAATTGTTTCCTCCCAAAAATCTGAATGGTGTCACTTCAGACACGCATTTTAAATCCAGCCTGGGATGGTAATCCAAAATGGACAAGATGGATAACCAAGTAAGGGAGAAAGTGGTGGGTTAGACATGTTGTAATCCTTCCTTCATCTGACAGATAAAGACTGGGAGGACATCAAAAAGATGCCCGAACACTCCACGTTGATGAAAGACTTTAGGAGGAACACGTAAGTCTGCCAAGCTTGTCCCCCATGTCAATGTCGAGAACGTTTTCATACATTCACCGTGCTCGTTCCGCTTTCGCAGGTACACAAACTGCAGCCTTATAAAGTACATGGAGAAACACAAAGTCAAGCCAGACAGCAAAGCGTTCCATTTGGTAAGCGGCGACGAGCACAAAAGGTTCCCGAATCGTCGCCTGAGATGTCCCAGCCAAATGTTTACGTTGCGATGCGATTTGACAGTTGCAGAAGCTACTGACCATGGACCCCATCCGGAGAATCACGTCGGAGCAGGCCATGCAAGACGCGTACTTTTTAGAAGAGCCGCTGCCCACGTCCGAGTAAGTTTCAGCTCCACCGACAATCATTTGATGCTACCAGAAGGAATCTCAAATCATGAAAAATGCGTGGTGGTGTTTTTTCTTCAGTGTGTTTGCAGGCTGTCAAATTCCTTACCCTAAGAGGGAATTTCTGACAGAGGAAGAGCCGGATGACAAGGCAGACAAAGTAAGACTTTATGAGCTCAAAATATTGAAACATGTACTGTCTCTAATATATACGTGCATATTTTAGATGTAACAAATGGAATATTTTCTTTTTACGAAAGTTCAACACCAATAGTTTGTCTTCTTCAGAGTGCGTCATCAATAGTTTATCGTCATGTTTTAAATCGTCATGTTTTAAATCGTGTGAATTATTATCCCATAAAAACACAAACAATGGCATTTGTTATTTGTTATGTAAATAACAAATGAGCCCCGCCTCCAAGTGAGTATTCATTCATTGCCAAAGTGTGTGTGTGTGTGTGTGTGTGTGTGTGTGTGTGTGTGTGTGTGTGTGTGTGTGTGTGTGTGCGCGCGCGCGTGCACGCTTGCACCTGCAGAAGAACCAGCAGCAGCAACAGGGAAACAACCACACAAATGGGGCGGGGCACACCGGCAATCCCGACAACAGCCACGCCCAGGGCCCGCCTCTGAAGAAAGTGCGCGTGGTCCCGCCCACTACTACCTCAGGCGGCCTCATCATGACCTCAGACTACCAGGTAGCCTCTTCTCTCACCTGCTTGTGCATCAGTAGTAACGCATCTCACACACACACACACACACACACACACACACACACACACACACACGCGCGCTGTTTGTTGTAGTACTAAGGCTGACCAGTGAGAGGCAGCATGGTGCCTTGAACAGACTGCATTGCAACAGTCCTGAAATTGTCGCAGATGTAGTAGATTAAATGCCTTACTTTCCTCACATCCGGTATTAGACAGATACTAAAATTGACGTGTTCTGTCTCCCCGCAGCGCTCCAATCCACATGCTGCCTACCAGAACCCTGGACCAAGCACATCACTGCCCCAAAGCAGCATGGGGTACTCCTCTACCTCCCAACAGCCTCCGCAGTACTCCCACCAGACCCACCGCTACTGACCGCATACGTACGCACGTTGCCACACAAACGCCCCCCCCCCCGACCCCGTCACCCTCATTACGCCTGCCTAAAAGAATGTACTGAGGGACATGGGGCACCCTCTTTGCTGCAGTCCCCCTCTTCTTGTGAAGATTTACAAACAAACAGCATAGAGCAAGTGTTAGCCACACTGCTACATAGCAGAAATCCAACGAGTGATAAAAGCAGGGACGGGTGACGAGTCCACGCCCACGTCACGTGTCCCTCCGCCTACGTGCCCACCCCAGCCAGTAGCCCCGTCACTGTCAAAGCTCGGGACGAGACTGAAAAGCTGCTATTTGACTGCCAGCGTCGACAGATTCCACGTCCGTCTGTCCTCCTGTTTTGTCTCGTCTGTCTCGTCTCTTTCCTCGTGTGGCCGCCCTCCCCAGCCGAGGACTCAACTGAGGTGCTGGGAGGATGGCGCTAGCCCACGCAACTGTGGTGGATTTTTTTTTTTTTTTTTTTTTTTTTTTTTTTTTTTTTGCTGTTGTTCCGAAACGACTGAGAAAAAGATTTTAGTAATTTTTAATTTAATCCGTTTTTAAGCAGCTTGACCAGCCCCATACGTACATACAGGGGACATGAAAAGTTGACCCACCCCTGTTCAAATGCCAGTTTTTTTTTGTAGGGTAGTAAAATGAGACCACGATAAATCATTTCAAAAAAAAAAAAATCACAACACTGAAGGTATGTTGTTCTGTGATAAGTAGTGTTGTGTTTACGCCAAACCCACCTTGTGGAATTAATAGGCTAAGACGACAAGGAAATTGTTGTCACGTGTACTGAACAGCCATTACTTGCTAAAAATTCATGCGGCTCCTTCATCGTCAGCCTTCTTCCCGGCCTCCCAACTTAGCACTTTTGTACACATTGTCACTTCTGTAAGGACGTCCCCTTCTTGGGAATGTCGCTGTTGTGCCAAATTGTTTCCACTTGATGATGATTGTCTCCCCTGATGTGTTTGAGGGTGCGACTATAAAAATGTCAGGAAAAGCCAACTAGAACAGCTTAACGTTATTTGGGGTGAACAGAAGAATTTCAGATGGTGGCAGGTGTCTTAACTTCCATTCAACATCAATTCGAACCTATTTGTAAGATGGAGTGCAACCACACTGTCTCAATTGTTTATTTGTACCTCACCTCTCAAAAATATATTTTTTTTCCTCTTGGTTTGTACAGCTCCTAGTCACATTAATGGTGGAAAAAAGTTGAGAAATTGTTTATCTTGGTCTCATTTTATTTATGTTACAAAAACCTGGCATCTGACCCAGCGCTGTGTACACTTTTTATATCGACCTTGCCGTAGGCTGTGGGCCCTTTCAAATCCAACCAATTGCATGGAGGAAGGCAGATGGAAATGAATTGTACTGTATGGTATTGAGACATTTTACATGAAGCAAGTTAACCTGACAATAAAATTGGAAGCAGTCCTATTTTTGGTTATGTAAAATATCGACGTAACAACCGCGGGTACTGTTGTTCCACCGCGGCCTCTCCGAGCTACACGTCACATTCAATCACAATAACCATTTTGAATGTTTGCCTGCAAGTGCGTCCAGCATGGCCCTCACTTGAAAATCACAACCACTGGACAAAGTCTATCCATATTACATGTTTCACAGCAATTGACATGAAATTGGTAGGATGGTATGGAAAGTCTCAATGATCCAGGCCTGAAATTGAATTGTAAAGTGGCTATTTTGGTCAAATTTCAGTTACTATTTCCAGGGTTGGCTTTTTTTTTTCTAATCTAATTTGCACCTTTTTGGTCAAGTGAGGAGTTATAACCATGTAGCCTGTTTTTAACCACACCTGGTGTGTATAATTTAGTTATCGCCGGCCATTCTCAGACCCTTTTTAGCCTAGCTCTTTGAATAAGTACCTGGAATTGAATGTGTGGAGTCTGAAAAGACATACCGTAAATATGTCTTTGGGAGTGAATTAAGTTTCAAGTATCCTGGTAATCCTCTCAACTGAATCTCTTTACCTAACGCAATCTCTGAACCTCTCAACCTAGCTATTCTGTTACACAATCTAATAATGTCTCAAATTTTTTATTAAAATTTAACCGAATTTTAATTGGGATTGCAAGTGCAATTTTAGTATCATAAAAAAATATATATATCTAAACAACGCCCAACTATACACCGACCCATTCTAATTGTTATCCTTGTCATTCATTTCCTACTCAGCATTTCATTGGTTAGCAGGAATGCCCATCAAGTGTCTAAACCCTGATTCGAGCTCTCATTGGCCAGTAGGGCGTGTCCCTGTCCTCAATGGGTTCCCCCCCCCCGGAGCGGCCAGACAGGCTGAGGGGGGGATGCGATGTTAGGATGGCAGTGCTAATAGTAGTACCTAACGGGACATGCGGACCGGCTGATTTTATCTTCTAATTCAACAACAGGTGAGCGCCTTATTATCACGTACCGACAAAAACTGGTATCCGTCTTTATTATAAAATCGAAACGTGAGTCAATATTAATATTTAATTGTCTTGTAACTCAGAAGTCGAGCCAATGGACTAAGCTAGCTAACCGAGTGGTCATCACTGGGATTCTCAGCAGCCGAAATCTGTTTTAGAAATAGACTATTTTTCCCTCCGCTACCTTACTCCACCCATATTTTATAGCCTATTTGTGTTTGGCAGAAACGGGTGATGTAAACGCCCAGAACGGCGGCGTCCGGCTTGGGAGTTTTCTAGGCTGTGAGGATGTAGGGGTGCTTCCGATGTGGGTCAGCCCATCACATTCGGGAAGCGACGGTGCGGAACACTGATTGATCGTGCTTGCCTTTTACGTGTGTTTGCGTGTGCGTGCGTGTATGCGTGTATTTTAAAGACGGAAAGTAGTGTGAAGTACTGTACTACTGAGTAGGGTATCAAATGTGAATGTTATGGCATGATGTTCATGTGACTGCATTGCAAAGATTAATGGTGGCATGGAAAACAATGATG
Source organism: Hippocampus comes (assembly GCF_001891065.2). Classification (NCBI taxonomy): domain Eukaryota; kingdom Metazoa; phylum Chordata; class Actinopteri; order Syngnathiformes; family Syngnathidae; genus Hippocampus; species Hippocampus comes. The sequence goes on from NW_017805136.1 coordinate 302,481, forward strand.
ACATTGAGCCATATCTAAATCGCTATTTATTCTATTATAAAAATAATCAGTTTTTTGTGCTAAAAACACAACGTTTTTTGTTTTTTTGTTCCAGTCTGGTAAAAACGTATCAACACCAAGTTCACCAATCAACACAAAATTGGGTGTCTGTGTCTTTTGGAATAGGTCACATGAAAAAGTCTCAGGAACCCATGGCTGAAATTTAACTGGTGGTTGTTGTCCATTTTGGCATCAAAATTCGATAATCATTTGAAGGATTAGTGGGCAAGGATTCCTTGAAAGTTTGAAAAAAAAAATTTGCCCCTTGACACGTTTCACCTTTAGACCCAAAATTGGGTGGATGAGTTCATCAAACCAGGATGCACAAAAAAGTCTCAATGACCCATGCCTGTCCATCTTGCCATCAGATAGGGATGATCAGTTTTCGTGGGCGAGGGTCTACGGAAATTTTTAAAAAATTCGCCCTGACATCCGTCTCAACAATTGAAACAAGTTTTGGTGGTGTCTATCAAGACAGGATGCACACAAAAAATAGGCCCAAAATTGAACAGGAATTCGGCCATTGTGATTCGAAGTAAGCAAATTCCAGGGCATGTACTTTGACACACTTATTTAATTTGCCTACCAAAAACCCTGGACGTGAACTACACACACACACACACACACACACACACACACACACACACACACACACACACACACACACACACACACACACACACACACACACACACACACACACACACACACACACTGTACTTTGTTACGATGATCTTCCAGGCCCTATTCTACTATTACTACTACTAAGAAGCTACACTGTGCACTAACATGTGATGAATATTTAATCACAGGTACAAGTTTTACAGCAGAAGGAGTGACATCACACACAGAGCAGAGTGGCAGTGACGTAATCCCAGTTGCATTATTCACCATCTCAGAATACAGCCCCGCAGAGGCAAGAAGCACCGTCTCATGAATTAGCAAGTGCTCCGCCCTCGCTTTGTGACACAGCTGGGGTCCAAGGCGGCCATCTTGGCGAAGAAGCGGCAACCTCGGGGTGACGCATTGTTCACGCACCCGTGGGACGTATTCCATTCCGCAAGATAAATAAAATACAAAAAGCAATGGCAGCAAAGGACAACTAGGAATGGTCAATATCACTTTTTTTTCAGACTGATACCAGTCTTTGGGTACTCACAGACACGGAATACAATACTTTTCGTACTTTTTATATGTACAATTTCATTGAACACAATCACAAAACATTGTCAACAAAACCATTTTCTCTGACACAGAAGCCTAGTTAGTCGCATTGTATGTGATTACGGTAGATACGGAACTAGCTGGGCTTCACAGGAAGAGGAAGCTGGTGAGAAAAGTACGGGGGGTAACGAGAAGAGGAGATGTGGGTTGGGGGCCGTTGGGAGGATGCATGGGAGAACTGGCGCGGTTGCCGTGTGAACGCAGTGCCATTGTCCCGGGAACCTTTCAGTCTGGCTTCCCCCGAGGTCCCAATTTCCACCCCTCCCCCTCCCTTAACACCCAGCCCACGTCCCCCCGCACCCACCACCACCCCACCCTCTTCTTTCCTTGCACAGCACATGACCACACTAACATCAAACATCACTTTCCCCCACCCACCACCACCTCCTCACTGCTCATTATCTCGCCTCATTGATGTGATTGTCATGCCCAAAACCAAACACATGGACATGAACACTGGTCGCTAGGGTGTCTCCGCTCACACTGCTCCATCCGGCCAGGCTGCGGTTGTTGTTGCTCGCCTCAAGCAACTGCTGATAATCTTGTGCCGTGTGACCACATGATACAAGAAGAAAGAAGAAAAAATGAATAAATAACCCCTTTTATGTTCATTTAGCCAAATGCAAACAAACAGTCAGTACGGCCTGACATTTTTTTTTTTGTTTGTTTTTTTAGGCCGATTCTAATATTTGGCAGAATTACAATTCTATAACTGATTCATCGATCAATCATTTACAAATAGATATAATAAATGACATATTTCTGGGGGAGGGGTTTAAAAATATGAATTACAGGCAAAAAAAAGGAATATTTTTACAGATTTTAAAAGAGCTAGTATTGGACGATTAAATTGGCTGGCTGCATGTTATAATGAGTAAAATAATAATGCTAAAGCATTTGGTGAATTAAAAAAAATAAAATATCATCTGATTAAATCGGCCTGCCGATTAATCGTCCGGGCCCTACTAAACAGACTAACAAATAGCATCTGTGGCGGTGTTATGAGCCATTAATCCATGGTTACTTGAACACAAACGGTGGGGCAACACATAGACAGACAATATAAACAAAATTCACAGTCAGATATTCTTTATCGTTTAGGGAAAAAAAAATGACGAACTGAGGATCTAACTGTCTCCATGTTTAGCCATGTCTGTATTGTCCTGTGCCAGGGTAGCCGAGACACAATGTCAATTGAATGGGTGCAGAATCAAAATTTGGCAATTTTTAAAATAAAACAGAAAAAAAAAAGAAAAAACAGTAAATAATAATGGAAATCATATTTATAATATGTATTTAACATTTTTACTAAATCATTTTGACTGTGCAGCTTGAATTTTAAACAATTTCTTCCCTTGGAAATTGAGAGAAATTGTTATGTGCTAAATGTTGCCCCACAGGTCCACTGTTAAGAGGCAATGGTAGGCTTTTGTTCTCCGGCCTCTTGTTGAAGAGCCGACAGAGCGGCATTGTTTGGACGGGTAGAGCAGAGGTGATCCAGGCGGGAGCAGGAAACAGGAATTGGGCCGAGGCTGCCAAAATAGGAAGCGAGGCACTGATAAGATGGCTGCTCAGATCCACGCCGGGATTTCTCCTGTGGGTCTGTTGAGATATTGTTCCACGTTTTCCCATCTTCAAGTGGACATTCCGTAACAAAAAGTTTCTTTCAATTTTGGTATGCAAATCTGGCTTTTGGACGATGAGGATTTTTTTGGTTACTCCTGTATTTTAGTGACATCGTGACTGGAATGTGGAATGAAATCTGTTTGAGCGCTAGCTTGAAGAGCATTATCTTCTTATGAACAAACCTTTCTTTAAAAATGCACAATATGTGAATTTTAAGTCTGCTTGCTTTTTTTTTTTTGAAATTACATGTGAACATTGCACATTTGAGAGCATCATACTTGCATTTTCCATCCACCAATCTGCGTTTGTGTCAAATTTCCAGCTGGGCCACTGACAGGCCAGCCTGGGATTAGCCGGCACGCTGCATCTTGCGATCGCTAATGCCTTAATCCTCGCCGCCAATCGTTGCGCTCGGCACTCGATCTGGGCGTCCGCCCGCGCCGGCATCATTGAACATGTTTAGATTTAATAGTCCCCTAAATTTTAGTAGGATGTTTTATTTTTTCATTTTATCTCAAACATTTTTGGGGTCATTTAAACCATATTTTTCTCTTTTCATCCTAATAATTTTTTTTTCAAAAATGAGTCCTAATAGTCTTCTATTTTCATGTCTCATATTTTTGTTTTTGTACGATAATTTCCCTATTGTTTTTTTTTGTCCGCCCGCGCCGGCATCATTGAACATGTTTAGATTTAATAGTCCCCTAAATTTTAGTAGGATGTTTTATTTTTTCATTTTATCTCAAACATTTTTGGGGTCATTTAAACCATATTTTTCTCTTTTCATCCTAATAATTTTTTTTTCAAAAATGAGTCCTAATAGTCTTCTATTTTCATGTCTCATATTTTTGTTTTTGTACGATAATTTCCCTATTGTTTTTTTTTATATTTATATTTTTGGCAGATATTTGTAATTTATTTAATATTTTCATATTTTTGCAAGAATATTTTATTGTTTAGTTATACATTTATAATTTGTCTTATGCTGGTATTTAATTTGTAATATTTTTATAAACATTTATGTATTATTTCATCATCTAAATATGGTTTTTGTTTTTTAAATTTATCTTGATATGTTTTTGGGGTTTTTTTCTCATGTTTTTTTTATTTTACTTGTCTAACATTTCTGTATTATGATTTTTAAAAAAATATTTTAGGTTTTAATGTTTGTATTTTTTCTAAGATTTTTCTGTCTTTGTCTTGATATTTTTGTGTTTCATGTTTGATTTTCTTTTTTTGTAATCCTGTTTTTGTCCAGTATCCATCATTTTTTTGTCCTCTATTTGCATTTTATATTTGTCGTGATATTTTTGTATTTTGTGTTCCAAAGTTTCTTTTAATTTTTTTTCAGCGACAATGTTTTTTTTTTTAGAACTATTTAAATATTTGTGTGGTGTTTTTTTTTTTTTTTTTTTTTTTTTTTTCCTTTTAACGCTTTAAAACTTTTATTATTATTTAGCCAAATGCAAACAAACAGTCAGTACGGCCTGACATTTTTTTTTTTGTTTGTTTTTTTAGGCCGATTCTAATATTTGGCAGAATTACAATTCTATAACTGATTCATCGATCAATCATTTACAAATAGATATAATAAATGACATATTTCTGGGGGAGGGGTTTAAAAATATGAATTACAGGCAAAAAAAAGGAATATTTTTACAGATTTTAAAAGAGCTAGTATTGGACGATTAAATTGGCTGGCTGCATGTTATAATGAGTAAAATAATAATGCTAAAGCATTTGGTGAATTAAAAAAAATAAAATATCATCTGATTAAATCGGCCTGCCGATTAATCGTCCGGGCTAAACAGACTAACAAATAGCATCTGTGGCGGTGTTATGAGCCATTAATCCATGGTTACTTGAACACAAACGGTGGGGCAACACATAGACAGACAATATAAACAAAATTCACAGTCAGATATTCTTTATCGTTTAGGGAAAAAAAAATGACGAACTGAGGATCTAACTGTCTCCATGTTTAGCCATGTCTGTATTGTCCTGTGCCAGGGTAGCCGAGACACAATGTCAATTGAATGGGTGCAGAATCAAAATTTGGCAATTTTTAAAATAAAACAGAAAAAAAAAAGAAAAAACAGTAAATAATAATGGAAATCATATTTATAATATGTATTTAACATTTTTACTAAATCATTTTGACTGTGCAGCTTGAATTTTAAACAATTTCTTCCCTTGGAAATTGAGAGAAATTGTTATGTGCTAAATGTTGCCCCACAGGTCCACTGTTAAGAGGCAATGGTAGGCTTTTGTTCTCCGGCCTCTTGTTGAAGAGCCGACAGAGCGGCATTGTTTGGACGGGTAGAGCAGAGGTGATCCAGGCGGGAGCAGGAAACAGGAATTGGGCCGAGGCTGCCAAAATAGGAAGCGAGGCACTGATAAGATGGCTGCTCAGATCCACGCCGGGATTTCTCCTGTGGGTCTGTTGAGATATTGTTCCACGTTTTCCCATCTTCAAGTGGACATTCCGTAACAAAAAGTTTCTTTCAATTTTGGTATGCAAATCTGGCTTTTGGACGATGAGGATTTTTTTGGTTACTCCTGTATTTTAGTGACATCGTGACTGGAATGTGGAATGAAATCTGTTTGAGCGCTAGCTTGAAGAGCATTATCTTCTTATGAACAAACCTTTCTTTAAAAATGCACAATATGTGAATTTTAAGTCTGCTTGCTTTTTTTTTTTTGAAATTACATGTGAACATTGCACATTTGAGAGCATCATACTTGCATTTTCCATCCACCAATCTGCGTTTGTGTCAAATTTCCAGCTGGGCCACTGACAGGCCAGCCTGGGATTAGCCGGCACGCTGCATCTTGCGATCGCTAATGCCTTAATCCTCGCCGCCAATCGTTGCGCTCGGCACTCGATCTGGGCGTCCGCCCGCGCCGGCATCATTGAACATGTTTAGATTTAATAGTCCCCTAAATTTTAGTAGGATGTTTTATTTTTTCATTTTATCTCAAACATTTTTGGGGTCATTTAAACCATATTTTTCTCTTTTCATCCTAATAATTTTTTTTTCAAAAATGAGTCCTAATAGTCTTCTATTTTCATGTCTCATATTTTTGTTTTTGTACGATAATTTCCCTATTGTTTTTTTTATATTTATATTTTTGGCAGATATTTGTAATTTATTTAATATTTTCATATTTTTGCAAGAATATTTTATTGTTTAGTTATACATTTATAATTTGTCTTATGCTGGTATTTAATTTGTAATATTTTTATAAACATTTATGTATTATTTCATCATCTAAATATGGTTTTTGTTTTTTAAATTTATCTTGATATGTTTTTGGGGTTTTTTTCTCATGTTTTTTTTATTTTACTTGTCTAACATTTCTGTATTATGATTTTTAAAAAAATATTTTAGGTTTTAATGTTTGTATTTTTTCTAAGATTTTTCTGTCTTTGTCTTGATATTTTTGTGTTTCATGTTTGATTTTCTTTTTTTGTAATCCTGTTTTTGTCCAGTATCCATCATTTTTTTGTCCTCTATTTGCATTTTATATTTGTCGTGATATTTTTGTATTTTGTGTTCCAAAGTTTCTTTTAATTTTTTTTCAGCGACAATGTTTTTTTTTTTAGAACTATTTAAATATTTGTGTGGTGTTTTTTTTTTTTTTTTTTTTTTTTTAATCGCTTAAACGCTTTAAACGCTTAAGTATTTTGAGATCAGTTAAAAACATAATGAAAAAAAAAAGCAAGTTGTTTATGTGTGTGCACGTGTGCCCCACAGTCGTGCGCGGTCCTGAAGCGTCGCCATGCCACTGGTCAAGAGGAACATCGAGCCGCGCCACCTGTGCCGCGGGGAGCTCCCCGACGCCATCGGCAGCGAGCTGGAGTGTGTGATGAACAACACGCTCTCCGCCATCATCCGCCAGCTCAGCAGCCTGAGTAAGACGCACCGTCACATCCACACATGCACGCACACATACAAGTACACGCTTGAGTGTGGACCACCACCAAGGTCAAGTGAGTGTGACCTCACGTGATAGCCAAGATCAAATAGTGGCCATTATAAAATTTGCCTTCAAAAATCAGATTGGAAGGTATGCTATGAGGGTAGCGGTTCGAACGCTGTTAACTATTAGATAGTACAAGTGTAAAAATAAGTTCACCACTGTTATTACAAAAACGCAAAACATTTCAAGGACCAAAGCATAATGCACAGATGAGTCCTGTTGCAGAGGCAGGAACATATTTTTGGGTTTTTTTTTTCATAATAAAGGTATATTTTTCTTTTGATTCTTGTCGTGATAAATTTTGTATCATTTCGGAGGTTTGACAAATTTTGGCCATACTACTTTTACATTATTGTCCAATGTTTTTGTATTTTTTTTTCTATTTTCATTCAAATGTTTCTTTTTTTAATTTGTCCTGTTTTTGATTTGTTGTCAAAACAAATATTTTTTTGTAATGGATTTTGCATATTTTTTTAATCATAGTATTTTGGATTTTTATTTCTAAATGGTTTTATATTTTTTGTAATATTTTCATTCAATCTTTTCGTCAATGTTTTTTTTTTTTTTTTTTTTTTTTTTTTAATGCGCTGTTTTTGATTGATCCAGAGTGTCACTGAGGGGCGCAACAAGGGCATCCATCTTTCATGTACATTTTTGGGGGGAACAATTGCAGCTGTGTGGTTGATATTTACATTGACGTGTTCACACACAGTTGATGCATGCATATAATATAAAACGTTCAAACGGGGGGGTGGTGGTCGTCCGTAACACCCCTCAGGGTGTGAAGTCAGAGTTGAAAGGGCTCAATGCGCCGCATCCGGGATTCTTCCTTCCGCTAAATATTTTGTCCCGAAGCCCATCCTGTCTGCGGGAGGGCTGCAAACAGCCCCACTCCCCTGCTTGGCATTTCCACTCCAAGCTTTACAGACGCTACGCTTGCCATTCATTGACAATGTTGGTTTGTTTTGAAGCATGTAGTTGTACTTTTTAAAACTCGTCTTGAAATACATTTTTAGTCTTTGGCTTTTGACTCAACATGAAACTCGGGATTGTTTTTGCGTTTTGTGGTCTTTTACTGTTTTTATCTTATTGTTTTGGTTGTCTTTCTTGTTGAATGACAAATTCTTGCTCCATTGTAACCTGATAACATGATAAGCCGTCCACTGTAGTAACCGCTGTCCCCGAAAGGGTTAATAATAAAAGTTGATTTGCCTTTTTCATTGTGTGTTAGCAGCATTATACTCGATAAGACAAATTGTCCTCTCACTCGTCCTTTGCGCCGTCCATCAGGCAAACATGCAGAGGACATCTTTGGTGAGCTGTTCAACGAGGCCAACACCTTCTACCTGCGCGCCAACTCTCTCCAGGACCGCATCGACCGGCTGGCCGTCAAGGTCACGCAGCTGGACTCCACTGTGGAGGAAGGTGGGGCCATCGGATTCTGACATGTCCATCTCTCTCATGATATTTACTCATTTATTTATTTATTTGCTGCGCATCCTTGAAATTAAAAAAAAAAAATTTAAAATAAAGAATTACATTATAGTTAAAGGATCTATAGTATGGTCAACTAACCAATCGCAAGTGGCACGGTGGTCGATTGATTAGCGTGTCTGCCTCACAGTGCAGAGGTACAGGGTTCGTTTGGCCTTCCTGTGTGGAGTTTGGATGTTCTCCCCCGTGCCTGCGTGGGTTTTCTACGGGTACTCTGGTTTCCTCCTACATTCTAAAAACATGCATGGTAGGTTGATTGAACATTTCTAAATTGTCCCGAGGCATGAACGGTTTGTCTATGGGTGCCTTGCCATTGGCTGGCAGCCAGTTCAGGGTGGCCCCCCGCCTACTGCCTGAAGACAGCTAGGATCGGCTCCAGCACGCCCGCGACCCTCGTGAGAATTAGAAAATGGATGGATGGGTATAACCAATCAATATAGAGAGAAACAGAGAGGGAGAAATTAATAATTTAAAAAAAAGTGTAGCTCCGTTTTAATCCGCCGGTTTCAAGGGAAAACTAATAAACATTATCGGACTCTTTAAAGAGCAGTGAATAAATTCTATAAATATTCATATTTGTAAAATGACTTGCGTGTACACATTATGTATATTTTTACATGAATAAATCAAACAATTCATCTCATTTTTAAACTTTATTTATAATTCATGTAATTAAAACGAATGCTTAAAAAATGTAAAACTGCTGACTATTTTTTTTTTTTTGCAATGTATTAAATAACCGACCATTGACTCTATATTTCTATATTATTTGAAATATAGATACTCAAAACAGTCATTTGTGCTCACCTCTTCCGCAGTTTCCCTGCAAGACATCAACATGCGCAAAGCCTTCAAGAGCTCCACCACTCAGGACCAGCAGGTGGTGTCCAAAAGCAGCTTGCCCAACCCGGTGAAGGACATGTACAACTTGAGTGACAAGCCACCACCACTCAGCATCCTCTCTTCATACAGGTTGGACATTAAAAAAAATATATAATAATAATAATGATAATAATAAAATAAAGCCGTGACCATATGTTTGGAGGAGCGAAAAAAAGCAACAAAAAATTCATTTTAACTCTTGGAAGACGCCGTTCAGACATTTTTCCTGTGTGTATTGCGCACGGGCACGTCACAGAGTACATTTTTGTTCCTATGTGCAGGGACGACAAGAAGGAAGCTCTTAAGTTCTACACCGACCCCTCCTACTTCTTTGACCTGTGGAAAGAGAAGATGCTGCAGGACACAGAAGACAAGAGGAAAGAGAAACGCAAGCAGAAGGTGCAAAATCTCATCCGCTGGCTCCCACGTCACTCACCAACCCTAACCCCACACACTCAAACACCTGCATCTCACAGAAAATCGATGTTACCGTTTTACGCATTTGTGACGATTCATTAAAAGACTGTCTGCGTTCACTGAACCCAGGAGCAGAAGCGCTGCGTGGACGGAACGTTGCAGAGGGAAGTGAAGAAAGTCCGGAAGGCGAGGAACCGCCGACAGGAGTGGAACATGATGGCGCTGGATAAAGAGCTGAGGCCGGATCACCGTCACACGATACACAGAGACAGAGGGGCTTCCTCCGAGGGCTCCGTATCTCCAGAGAACAGGTAAAGGGGTTTATTTAGCACTTTTCAAACAAATAAAATCCATTGAAATATGATACTTTTTTTTTTTCAGTTTTAAATAAATATTTACTGTTTACGACATTTATATACTATATATAATTAAAATGAATGAATAAAACAAATATTTGGATTTCAATGTGTAATAAAAATGAATGACTGTACACATATTTAGTGCATTTCAATGTGCAATAAAATAGATGAAGAATAAAAATATTTACCGTCGTTAAATATGTAACGCAACAAGTAATTGACAATGAAAATGTTCATCGCATTTAAATGTGCAAATAACAAAGGAAACGTGTGTGTGGTCCATTTTATTGTGGAATGAAAACTAATTAAAAATATTTACATTATTATTATCCATCCATGTATTTTCTGATCCGCTTATCCTCATGAGGGTTGCCGGCATGCTGGAGCCTATCCCTGTTGTCTTCGGGCCCCATTATTATTATTTTTTTTTTTTTTTTAATTTTGAATTTAATTTAAAAACAAAAAAATTCTGACCTCTACCGGTGCATTGCATTGTATTTTGCCACAATGTACTCTTGCTGCTTCACCTATCAGGGGTCACGGAGCCGACCTGCACCACTACCCCAACGCCATGAACCACGCTGGCCACGCCCACACCTACTCGGGCCCGCCTCCCAGCGTCCTGGCAGCCCAGATGGCGGCGGGCCACGGCCCTCGCGGAGGAGGCGACCACGACGGCAGGGGCAGGGTCGCGGCTTATCAGGGCGGCACTCTTGGCCGCGCCCACCACCACCACCAGCATCAACAGCAAGTCCCGCTGCCTCCCCCGCCCGTCGAGGCGATGAATGGCGGCTCCATGTCCCTACCTCCAATGGACTACAGGTAAACCTCGAGGCATCAGCTAATAAATGACCACCTCCCACAAACAGATGCCTCAGGAAAAAAAATATGTAACCAGATTGACCTCCAATAAACACCCGCAGCCACTTGTTTAGGTACGCCGTCCATGTCTTTCTTGCAGTTTGGATGGTTACGCCAACACGGGGCCTCCGCCCCCACCCCCGGCTCCTCTCATCCCTTCCGCCCTGACGGCCTTCGCCTCGCCACCCGGAGGGCCCATGTCTCCCGGCCCCGGCGGCTATGCTCCGCCTCCGCCACCCATATGCGGCGGCGGGCCAGTCGCTCCGCCGCCTCCTGGGCCTCCTCCGGCATCTCTCCAAGCCGGTGCCTCCCACGCCATGGTGCACAAAATGTCGTCGCCCGTGCCTGTGGAGAGCAGCATGGTCAATGATGCCCGCAGTGACCTGCTGGCAGCCATACGTATGGGTAAGTCCGAGTGTATTTGTGCGTGCGTGCGCGTGTGTGTATGTGGTCCGTCGAATGGCGTCTTATGTCCCCTGCAGGCATCCAGCTGAAGAAGGTTCAGGAGCAGCAAGAGCAGCAGGCCAAGCGCGAGCCCGTCGGCAACGACGTGGCCACCATCCTGTCGCGCCGCATCGCCGTGGAGTACTCGGACTCCGAGGACGACTCCGAGCTGGAGGACAACGACTGGTCCGATTGAAGCACACACACACACGCACACACACACAAATACTGTATAAGATGAAGGGTCCACAAGCTGTAACCAAGCACTGTAAAGAAGTCAATACTGTATACTATAACCATGACCATTTCCTGCTACCTTCACGTCTTGCTGGATGCTTTTCAAGCACCATGAGTGCCCCCGGTGTACCTGTTGTAATGCTGCACTCACATGTCATGTATAATGTGATGGATATGCCACAAGTGTTAGATTCAACTGAAGACTTTCCTCTTGAGCTAATCCCTTCCTTTTATTTTATTTTTTTTTTACTCAACATTACGCTATAGATCATCAGGTAGAGCAGGGGTGGGCAACCTATGGCCAAATGCGGCCCGTGCAGAGTGTTTGAGCTGATCTGGACCAAGGAATTGAAGGAAATGGAGAGTGTCAGGAGTGGAGTTATTGCATCTGTGCAGTCTCACCAGTAGAGGGCGCCTATGAGTCTCTTAAAAGACTTGGTTCAACTCTGACCTTGTTGAGGTGAGTTCGTACAGTTTCCGGTGTTCTCGCAAATTATCAAACTTTGACCCCCGCCCAAAAAAAAAAAATCATTCCTCAGGTAATGAATTTTGAGCCTAAATTGGCCCCTTCAAACTAAAATTGCAGACTTCCTGTTTATTTTCGCAAATTGCTGCTTGACTTTTTTGTGGGTCTGCTCATGATTAGGTCAACCAAATGTGTTAAGTGAAACTCTCCTGGGGGGCTGAATATTTTAACGTGAAAATATGGTCCAAAAACCTTGAACCCACAAATGCGCATAAAATAATAAACTAAACGGGTATGCCCCACAGCCACAATGACAAGTACTCAAATTCCTCACAATTCAGCGTCATCCATTTTTCTCCTGAATGTGGTTGAGAATTGGTCGCAATTGCACAAAATTTCCTCGTCATTCGTCTTTGATCAAACATTTGTCAAAATGACCCTAAATTGGCCACTTCAAACCAAAACGGCAGACTTCTTGCGTCTTTTTCGGGAATGATTTCTCGAGACTGTTTTGTGGGTTTACTCATGGTAGACATGTCTACCAAATTTCATGTTAAATGAAACCGTCTTCAGAGGCTGAATTTGAAATTGCAAAATATAGTCCAGTCGGTGTAGTTACGCTTTAAAGGAGCCCTGAAAATGTTCACGGCGACTTTGAAATGGCCGCATGCATGAGTACATTTCGTTCACCGAAATGGCTCCTAATGGGGGGGAGAAACGTTGCCCAACCCTGCTGTTGATAGTAAGTGGGAAGTAAATGTGATTAAAAAAAAGAAGAAGAAGATGGATGGTTGAGGCTGTGTCATGTATATGGTCTCATGTGACTTTTGTAAAAACCAGAGATGAATTAAAAAAAACAAACAAAAAAAAAACATGAATGGAGCACACCGGCTGGTGAGTCTCCTCACTGTCCTCTGGTGTCGTCACGTGTACTGTACCTGGCTCTCCTGTTTCTATGGCGACAGGAGCAGAGTTGCCATGGCAACCAGATAGGGAGCAGGAGGGGGAAATGAAGAAAACAGGCGAGGCGGGCGTGATATGCACTGCATGTGTTAGTTTGCGTGTTGTTTTTCTTTTTTTTTTTTTTTTTAATTAACTAACAAAGCAATAAAAAGTACAACAAGAGTGCTTTGGGAAAAATAGACATCACACACTTCACACAAATGTTGTATTTTATTTTATTTTTTTTAAACAGTTAAATTAGTGCATGTTGATTCTCATTTTGCAGCTACTTCAATTGTGCCATCGTGATCCCAACTCCCCCCCCTTCCCCTCCCCCAAGACATTCACAGGCCCCCTTGAGTGTCGAGTTAGTTCGCTCAAACCACTTGGAGCCCCTCCTCGGCTACACAATTACTTTCACTGATTGTGTGACAGATAAGCGTGACAGTCTTTTGCTATTCTTATAAAACAAAAGCCCTTTTCGCACCCTTTTTGACAAATTCCAGTACCAGGGGGGCAAAAAAAAATTTTTTTTTTAAGTGGTGCGACCCAAGTCCTTCCATTCAGAGTGACTGCTTTGGTAGCACCATGCACGGTGGTTAAGTCTCCCCATTTGGAAAGCATGCCGTATTATTTACACAACGTAGCCCGAGGGAAAAAAAACAAACGGTGTCACTACATTCAGAAAAAAAAGGCTATTACAGCGCTGTGATATCATCGTACAACATAAGGAATTCAAGACGAAAAAAAAATAGAACTTTTCAATGAATATAACAAAATAGACTTTTTTTTTTTGTTTTTGTGTTTGTTTGTTTTTTTTTTGTGTCATTGTTGTGATGTCAACATAGACTGGGGCCACACCCCGAAAGTCCACCGATATCATTTGGAAGTGGCCCCCTTGTTTAGCTCATAAGATCATTCAAAGTTCACTTGACTTGACTTCCACCGATTTAATCGATCATCCTCTTTCACTTTGGCTTCAAGTAGCGTCGTTTTTTTTTTTTGTTTTGTTTTTTAGTCCCATGATGTCGTCGCGGCAGCATGCGGTAGAGCGCAAAAAAAAATTTTTTTTAAGGTGGTGGGGGAATTTTTTCCAGACGGTCAAGGAAGACTGGCAAGCAGCGGCATCCGCAAAAAAAAAAAAAACAGCAAACACCCATGTACTGCATTTTATGGAGTGACATGCTCCTCCCTTGAGGAGAACACTTGCGGCCATGCAACTCTGAGCACGACAAACACACACACACATAAAAAAAAAAAAAAGACACTTGAGGTTACAACACCCGGGGGGGTTAGCTCAGCACAGCGGAAAACAAAACAGGGTGCTTGTATTAATTGAGACGACGTGTCTGTTGTGCTGATAAATGAATGGCATCGATAAAGATGTACACTGGTCACATTAATCATATCATGAGGTCATATCAACATGAATAATTATGGATCGGAAATGGCGAGATGTGGAAAACGCGCTAACGACGGGCTGTCATCCGAGGTTTGTTTTCCCAAGTGAAATTTGAACCGCAATTCCCACGAAAGCAAATCGGATGATGATGATGATGTCATCATATTAAAAAAAAAAGGCACATCAAGAGAATGATTTGAGATACAGAACGCCGTCATCGCCTGGGCTTTAATTTTCGAGGTCATTCTCGATGGGCTTTGTTGCGATTAGTTGTGAGGTCTCGTTGAAAAAAAAAAAAAAAGTCAATATTTTGGGACAAAAGCAAATCACCTCACAGTTACAAAATAATCATCCGTGAAGCCCTTATGATGATTTTTAATTTGACGTGACACTCGGTGGGCTCTGTTGCAATTTCATTTTTTGACCTTGTGATAAGCTTGAAGTTTAATCGCCGTCCATTTTTTTTTTACCCAAAACAAATTAGCACATGAGCTCACATTGACAAAGCAAAAACTCAAATTTCATCCATGAAGCCATTTTTTTTTTCACATTTGATTATCCCTCTCATAGCCTTTCACTCTGCAGGAAGAAATCACAGTAAGGGTGTGTAGATGTTATTGCTGTCTTGAGTATTGCTTCACCACTCGGAAAATAACTACCGACCAAAGGTTGGTTATTGCTGACAACATGAGAAAACCGGGCGAGAGCTCTTTAAGGGCCTAAAAGCAGATGCCTCACTTTTTATATCACGACTCCATTAGGGAATGGAGGAGTTAATTTTTTTTCCCAACCTTTATAGAGCACTTATTGGAAAACTGGGAAATCCCCATGTCAACCCGAGACTATTTTGAACATACTGTACTGTATTTCTATAAATAAAATGTAAAAATCGGGCAACTATGAAAAAAATATAACAATAGCAACGAAGTATGAGTGACTTGGAAAAATCCTCCTGATGACTTTTATCCATATGGGGCAAAAATAAAATGGGAGACGTGTGCTTTTCATTGCACAAGACTGGCATTGTTATTGTACATAAAGTTTTATAAATATTGTTGTAGGTGAGAGGAAAAAAAAGGGCGGTGGCGGGCGAGATGTTCTAAATTGAAGTATAACTTCATTCATTTCAGTGCTGTGTTTAATGGAGCTCTTTCAAGTCAAGTGGAAAAATAGTGTACTTTAGTTCCATTTAAAAATGATCAGAAGTCATGAAAAAGCGACTTTGAAAAATATACGTACGTAATAAATGACGAATTTCATGTATTTAAACGTATTCCCTTTCATTAAGAATTAACCGGAAACGCGTTTGGCACCAGACACGAACGAGAAGGAAAATAAAAAAATAATGAAGATTAGAAACATGTTTACCAAAAAAATAAAAAATTGACGTTAAAAAAATGTACAATTCATCTAAGTGGCTGATACATGATTTTCACTGGTCAGCAGCAACAATATTCTAATGATATGTAAAATGTATAGAATGTGCAAAAATAATTTTGAATCCAATATTTGAAAAAATGTGGTGTTTTTTTTTTTGTTTTTGTTATTTCAATAAGTGCCCCACAATTAGGTCAGATCATTCTCTGTGTCTTAAAATGGATTCGTCGTTTTGTCATTCCATGAAGTTGATTGGCTGGCATCCTGGTAACGAAATGATGCAATTCTTTTGCATGGCGTATCGGAACCTTCAACTGCGTCAACATTCAAAAAATCAAGTCAATACAATACAAGAGAGGTTGAATGGATGTTACACTCACTGCGGCCCCCAGTGATAGAACAAATAGGGGGTCTCACATGAGTGGGGAACAGAGGGGGCGGGGGGGTTCGTTATGGTGTTGTCAAACATTCACACGCAAGAATCCAGAGAAAGACATGAAGCATAGCGAGGCCTCCTTATTTCCACAAGAGAAGCCGGTGTCTATTTTTAGCTTGCCGCGCCTCTTTAGCTTGCCACGCACGTTCGGGGCAGGCGGCGGGCGGGGATAAAAAAATAGGCCTGCGTGCTTGTCGTCATCCGCCTGGTTTTTTTAATCTGCCTTTAGAGCGACCAATAATCCCGAAGGACGAGCACGTGGCGGCCGAAACTGCGTCGCTCCCCATGCGGGGGAGCATGTGATGGGCACCCTTTGCAGAGCGGGGCAAGGGCGGGGCACCGGAGAGAGGGTGCAAGAGGGAGAGGCTGGGTGAGTGGACAGCATGCAACATGGCTGCCTCAAGTGAGGAAGACAAGAGGTAAAAAATAAACAAAAAAAATCGGGATGTCAAGAAATCATGAACTCCCATGCTGCCCCTCTTTGTGATCCAGGGGCGCCACGCTCTCTCGAAACCCATCCAGGTCTCCTCAAACCCCTCCCAGATGAACTAACCGCAGGATGACCCCTTCTTTCAAAACCCACCCAGGTCTGTTTGTTCCAACCTCCCTCTCTGTCGCCCCTCTGGCAGACCAACCTTCTGTCTTAAAATCCAGTCAGATCAGTTAGCTCCAACCCAGAGGTGCCCCCCCCCCCCCTTCAGTGAAATCCACTTGGTGGGCAAAACCAGAGTTGCCTGCTTCTTTTAAAACCCACCCAGGTCAGTTCTCACATCTGCGTCAACCAACCCAGGGGCGACCCTATCTCTGCAAACCCAACCAGGTGAAACAACCCAAGTCCACAGGCACCGCATTCTCGAGATCGGTTCACCCATTTCTGTCAACCAACCTTGATCGAAACCCACCAAGGTGAGCGAGCCAAGGGGCGATCCTCTCTCTTCAAACTCACCAGTCAATTGGTTTCAACACAGGGGCACCACCCTTTCTCAAAGCTCATAAATGCAACGTAAGCAAGTCAGATCACTCCAACCTAGGGACCCTCTCAAAACCCGTAAGATGAACCGCCCTCTCTCAAAACATACCCAGGTCGATTCACTCATTTGTGTCAACCAACACAAGGTCGCCCCTTCCTCAAATCCCACCTAGGGCCAGTCCGTCCCTCGGTGAGAACCAACCAAGGGGCACCCCACCTCCACTCTCTCGCTCTCCGAAAACCCAAACGCTCCGTCCACTGGGTCAGACGTCGCTGGGAGTCCGCGCCCGCTGCGCCACGCTGGCGGGAATACATCCGCAGCACACCAACCACAGCGCCTTCTGGATCTCTTGGTTCCGGAAGGCGTAGATGACCGGGTTGATGACCGAGTTGTAGGTGGCGGGGACCAGCGTGGCGTAGGTGTACAGCGGCGGGTACGTGTAGTCGGCGATGAGCGAGTAGACGGTGAAGGGCATCCAGCAGGCGGCGAAGGTCCCCAAGATGATGGCCAACGTGGAGACGCCCTTCCGCGTGGTGACGTAATGTGGCGAGGCAGCCAGGAAGTGGTGCTGCAGGGCGATCTGGTGGGCGTGCCGCATGACAATCTTGCAGATCTGCACATAGAGCTGCAGCATGAGGCCGAACAGGAGCAGGAAGGAAACGGAGAGCACGGCGATGTTGTTCTTGGTGAGCGGGCGCACCACGCTGCACGTGGCCTCCTCGGCCAGACAGTTGACCCCTGTGACGGGAAGCAGACCCAAGCAC
Source organism: Hippocampus comes (assembly GCF_001891065.2). NCBI lineage: Eukaryota > Metazoa > Chordata > Actinopteri > Syngnathiformes > Syngnathidae > Hippocampus > Hippocampus comes. The sequence continues at coordinate 320,406 of NW_017805136.1, forward strand.
AGTGAGAGTCCCCACAGGAGGACTAGCATGGTGTACGTGAAGGCCGCGGTACGCTCGGAGTTGTAGGTTAGGGCGTAGTAGAGCGACAGGTAGCGGTCGATGGTGATGGCCAGCAGGCTGAAGACGGACGCCGAGAAGGAGGCCACCACCAGGCCCACGGTGAGAAGCTGGGCCGAGTCCGACTGGAGCAGATAGGCACAGGTGAAGTGCAATACCAGGCCTAAGCCAGCCAGCAGGTCCGCCAAAGCCAGACTGCCGATAAGCAGGAACATGGGCGCCCGCAGCGCCGGGTTCTGCCAGATCACCAGGACCACCAGAGCGTTCTCGCAGGCGATCAGAGTCCCCGACGTGCACAGGACGACGTCCCACGGGTTGATGAGCAGGGGCAGTTGGCGTGGCGCGAGGGACTCCTCGGCGGGGAACGTCGCCGGGATGCTCACATTGTCCGTCGGCCCCCCGCCGCCGCTGGCCCACGCCGTGGGGTCGGGGCTCAGCCAGCTGGGAGTGGCCGGTGGTTCTTCGCTCATTGTGGCCCCCGTCTGAAAACACAGAAAAACGCCGTTGAGGCACACGCGCGATCTAGTTTGGTATGGACAAGTGTTTCCCACCCATTGAGGAAACAGAACAATCCATTTTCAACATTCTCATGAATTTGAGAACCAAAAATCCATTAAATTGGGTTACAGAATTTCCCTTACGATGCCGTCGTGTTGATAAATAGGACAGGGAGAGTCAGAGCTTTGGCAACTTTGCTTCATGAAGTTGTGAATGGAAAAATACATGACATTAAAACCCTGGAGAACCCAAGAACCCTTTTCTTCTTTGTAAAATGATGAATTATACATTAAATGACATATATGTTCACTGAACACCAAAATATATGTTTTTTTCAAATATTTAATGCCTTAATTCTAATTTACGATCAGGGCCAAATTTGACCCTTTGGGAACTAAGGGGAGCATTTGAGTAGCAGAATTTATAGGGGTCAAATTTGACCCCGTGGGTTCTCCAGGGTTAACCCTGCCTTGGCGCATCTCAGACCTACACAACAGGACAGGTTCGCCCCCACCCCAACTTTTGCTAACATGCAAGGAATTTGCAAAAACTTTGACAAAAATTCTTTAACCGTTTGATGGACAGCAGTTACTACAGTGGACATCTCATCATGTTATCAGGTTGCAGGGTACATGGAAGGGTTAATATGCCTTCACGGAGGTTGGTAAATATGACATTCATTCATCCATCTATCCATTTTCTGAACCACTTTGTCCTCACAAGGGTCGCGGGGCGTGCTGGAGCCTATCCCAGCTGTCTCCGGGCAGTATGCGGGGGACACCCTGAACCAGTTGCCAGCCAATCCCAGGGCTATCAGAGATGAACAGCCATCCGCGCTTACAATCACGCCTAGGGACAATTTGGAGTGTTCAATCAGCCGACCATGCATGTTTTTGGAATGTGGGAGGAAACCGGAGTACCCGGAGAAAACCCACGCAGGCCCGGGGAGAACATGCAAACTCCATACAGGGAAGCCGGAGCCGAGATCGAACCCACGACCTCTGCACTGTGCGGGCGACGCGCTAATCACTGGACCACAGGTAAATATGACAATTTTTACAAAATGTTTCAACATGCAATGCATTTTAACATGAATAATCCGTTAAAGTTTATGAGGGGGGGAAAAAAAACATGAATAGGCCTTGCCTTACTTTTGTTAACACTGCAATGTTGTCATTTCAACCTTTTCATGTATTTGTGAATGAAGAGCGCATTTCTCTTCATGACCAAAATTCATTAATGACCCGGGCAGAACTCTGCATACCGTTCATTCATTCCCCGAACCGTTTATCCCCAAATTTTGCGAAATAAGACACTTCTCACCCATTTTTACCAACATTGCAATCAGTTCTTTGCCCGTCTTCGTGGTGGCAAATTCATTGACATGCCCGCTCTGATATACTCGCTGATGTGAAAACGACTCAGCTGATCCCCACGTAACCTTGCGCGTGGCCTCGGGGAACCGACCTCATGAAATTCGTGATACAAAAGGACGATTTTTACATTTCTCAATGAATAGTAGTGAATCCCACATGATTAAAATCAGTCACATGTGGGTGAGTAGCCAAAATGTCAGGCCCTTGGTGAAGCTCTGAGCTCTGTACTGACTCATAGAGGCATCCCTGCCACATCTTTCAATTATCAATGGAGGTGGGTGAACGGCGTCAAAGCGCATCGCGGGCCGAACCGGCGAAGAGAATATGAACGCCGGTGGCACGAGGCCGAGCCACCCCACCCCGTGCAACAGCAGCATGCACCCAAAGTGGCCATATGTTACCGCTACTGATATTCTTGCTACTCCACGTCAGTCGAAAGGATGCAAGGGAATGGGGGGCGGAGGGGGGGGGGGCGGACGCATCGGTTATTTCCCCACCCCGTGTGTCACGGATGCTCAATGCGGCTTACCTTGAGACTCTGTGAGCTTGACGCCGGAGCCGTTCAGAGGCAGCCTTTTACATCCATGGCGCTGGATGGAGAGGAGGAGGCGGGGAGGGAGGGGGTGAGTCAAGGGGTGGGGGGATGCGGCGCCTCTTTCGGCTTGGTGATGCGAGGATGGATCGAGAGAGAGAGAGAGAGAGAGGGAGGAGACTGCGGCTGCGTGAGGACATGACAGAGGCCGCTGGCGCGCCTTCCAAAAGAAAGGGAGGATTATTCCTCATTCGAAGTTCTGCCCATGAAATCCATCGCCGATCATCCGTCGGTGTGAGGGGTTACACACGCACAAAAAAATATATATATATAAAAAAGGGAATCCTGATAAATGAATTGGCTTGACAGCACGGTGATCAAGCAATTAGATGATGCTTCACAATTGTGAATTCCCAGGTTCAAATTTGAGCGGGTAATTATGTAAGTCATTGAAATCTGGTGATAATCGGGCAAAAAAAAAAATTAAAAATCGCTTGGGCATGTAGGTAGTTTTTGAAGGATGTCTGCAAATGGTCCAAGATGGCAGCTTTCAACCAAAATGGCACATTTCATGCCAACTGAATTTCATGTTGCTAGTTTAATTTTTTTTATTTTTATTCCTTTTACTTCATGGGATATTGGTCCCCCCCAAAAAAAAGTAAAAGTCGTACTCTGAAGTATAAAAATATTGTGTGATAAAGTAACAAATTACAATTCTCAAACTTGCTATGGACTCACCTACTAAAGCCCCAAAAATGAATCTGGGTGATTTTTTTTTAAAAAATGTTATCTCTGGAAATGAGCCCTAAAATGACCTCTTTGTACCAAAAACGGCAGACATCATTTGTCTTTCAAGGCATCGATTCTCAATTTTTGTGGGTCTACTCGTGATACACAAACCTACCAAATTTTGTCACCAAGTGAAACTGCTGATTTTTTTTTTTTTGTGGTAGAATTCTCAGATATGCTCGTCCCCAAATTTCATACTGTCAAGTGAAACTTTCTTGTGCAGCACCTGCCCCCTGAGGGACTTGCGTTTAAAAATAGCTCTTGTTGCAGCGGAAGTCAACGTCATTAGCAGCTAAGCACCACTAAGGGGCGACATTGAGCTGGTATGAGTCATCACTGTGACTTTGAACCAAAGACAGTACATCGCCTCAAGACTGGCTTTATTTCTTTTTCTTTAAAACAGAAAATGATCACGATTCAGGCCTTCTCCTCCTCCTCCATTGCTCCCTCACGTTAAACTCACCAACACCTACAAAACGGTATCAAAAGTGCACCATAGTGTTATTAATACATCTCTGACATTTTCCAATAATATTTTTTTTTTTTGGGTAATATTTATACAAATACCATTCTGTACACTGTATAAATACACAATCCATGTTACCCCTTGTATCTTCTTAGTTTATGATGATCCCAAACTCGGGTGAGGGGGAAACATGAATGATTGAAGACTCATTTGTCCCTCAAACTAGAACGCCACTCAAAAAAAAAAATTTAAAAAAGAAACATCTGTACAAATAGGCGCACTAAGCCGTCCAAAGTATCCTTGACGCCGTTTTGTTCATTACTGTCCAATGGGCTACTGCGGCCGTGCATTTATTTATTGTCCGGCTGTTTTAGTCCCTGGACTGGTAGAAGAGGATGTAGCCCGACTCAGAGTTCTTGGAGATTTCCGAGGTGAGGCCGTAGAACTCCTCGATGGCCTGGGCGTCGATTTTCTGCACACGCATAAACATAGCGATTTAAAGAAAAACAATGAAATAAAAATGTAAAGCGGGAAATCACATGTTCATCTTCACCTCCACTATGTCGTCATCGAACAGCAGCCAGAAGTCGTGACTTTTGACGATGGCGATGTAGTGGCCTCTGTTCGGACCACTGGGGGAGACAAAAAAGAAAGACTCAACAAATTATCCCTCCCAAAAATATACACTATTGCAGAAAAATACAGATTTACATTTCTAAATAGTCCTCCCCTCTATAGATTGACAACAGTTCAGTAAAAAAAAAAATAAAAAAAATGCGGTAGCATGTTATTTCGACACAACGACATATTTTTTGTACCCTAGTAGATACCTGATACTTAAATTGAACTCGTTGGTTCCTTTTTTCAAGACGTTTTTTTTTTAATTGTTGTTATTTACCCAACATGTTTTGGCCAAAGTCTTTCGCCTTCTTCAGCATCACATGATGATGATGTTCAATGAAGAATAAGAAAGACCTAAGACTTGACCGCCGAAATATGTCAGATAAATAACATCCCTAAAAAACACAAAAATGTCTGCGATGAAGCAACCAACAGGTTCAATTATACGTAAGAGACAGAATGAACTTTTTTCCGGTTAAAATTTTCACTTTGCATATTTTATCATCTACAAACAATTGACATTTACTAAGGCATTTAGAAGTAAGCCCTAAAAATACGACTTCATTTTTATGTGCATTATTTGGGGAAAAAAATACTTATGTAAAAAAAAAAAAAAACATATTTCCTGAAATATTTGCCAGTGGTCTTTACTCAACTAAAGAGTATCATAATCTATATGGGGTAAGGCACTTATTATAGGGCAAATTTTTATTTGGAGAGCCATTTTGATATTTAAGCATAAACAACAGTGAACTGCATTCATATATATATATTTGCCTCAAAGCAGGGAGAATTCAAGTGTTCAGCGGGAGGCCTAAAATGTCGCATTTCTCTCAGAGCAGCATTTTTCTTAACCAATTCCAAAATGATGCCAATATCAATCTTGAGGGTTGCTTCCGTACCTCCCACAGTGCACGACCACGGCGACCAGGTCGTAGAGCCTCTCGGGATTGGTGGCGTCTCCGGACGTGTTGAAGAGGCGCAGCTCCAGTGGGAAGACGACGCGGTATGACAGCTTGGTGTAACGCTGCAGCTGCTCCATGTACTTGAAACGCTTCAGGTGCAGGGCCAGGATCATCGGCAGTTTCTTCACACGCATCCTGCAGCAACCCAACGGGGACGTGGCGTGGCGAGGAACCGACAGCGAAGCTTATTAGGATCAGTGTCATACATTGCTAAAAGATCATCCTGTGGTGTGGGGGTGTGTTCAGAGTGATTTCTTTTTTTTTTGTCCTGTCCAATCACCGTGGCCGATAATCGTAATATTTAAAGCAGGCTGCACATACCGTATACCGACAAATGAGAAACGTTTGATTTGAAGGACCAATCTTGGGCGATTATCTTGTGGTGTGTCATTTTTAACCCCCGATCTGTTCGGAATTCAGCTGAGGCTGAGATCGTAATTGTTACCTGTTCAATATTTAAGATGGCAAATGGTAATGTGCACCGTAGTGAACAGCTAAACTAAGAGTTAGCATAGGCGAGTATCGTTAGCTGTGTCGTGTGCTGTGTCGGCCATCTGATTTACACCCCATAAAAAGAGCAGAAAGATGCTGATTTTTTTTTTTTTTTTTAATCGCCATTCCACCATTAAAAAATGGGCTCAAACCTACCTCTTGTGTGCCTCCTGCTTGCTCCTACATTCTTCACAGTAGTATTTGTACTCACTGCACAGGGTCTCTGTGTTGCTGAAGCCTCTGAGGGGCGAAACACGGCTCAATGTGGACTTCCGCACGTTTGATTCCCACCGCGGACGAACGAAGGCAGGCCACGTGAAAAGGGCGTTACCTGAGGCAGTGTGTGATGGAGGTATTCTGTTCTACATCCACAGAAAGGTCCAGAAAGTCCTCATCTTTGCTGCTTATCTGGAAGGAACAAAAATGGACAAAGATGGTACAGTTCCACTCCAGTCCTGTAGGCGGCGGTATTATAAATTCAAGTGATATCAACAGAGGTTCGACGGAGCAAGAGGAGTCTTCTCAGGTCAAGGTATCGCCAAAATAAAAACTAATTTTCTGCTTTTTTTTTTTCCCCCCCAAAGTGCATGAATGTTTCGAAAGAGCAAAGTTCCAAGAAAATGGTCCAAGCTCCAACTAAAGTCTGGTCTCAAAAATGAAAAACAAATGTTCTCCATGTTGCATGGGCTTCAGTACTACGGTTCTCCATTTTAATGTTAGTTGTATTTTGTGTTCCTCAGGGTTCAATTTTAGGGCCCCTTCTGTTTTCATTGTATTTGCTGCCCCTGCGTTCCATCCAAAGAAAGTAGGGTATTTATATGCTCGACAAAGTTGAGTACTTTATAGACAGCAGACAAGCTGAAAGCAACTCAATGGCGCCACTGCAGGTCAGAGGAGAGTATTGCACTCTATTTTGTTACTGATTAAAAAATCAGTCGCACAAAATGAACCCTATTTATTTATTACAATTAATTAATAAAGTGACGTTGTAACTGTGCATATACAAGAGAAGATGGCGGCATTGGCGGTACCGTTTCGCAAGTGAGGCAGCGGGTCTCGTTGGTGAGGGTGCCCTGGAAGATCTCATGCACCCAGGTGGGCGCAGGCGTGGCGTTGCTGTTGTTGTTCTGCGAGTCCAGGGTGCCGTTGGCCAGGCGGCCATTGGTCTTCTCCTGCTTGCGCTCCTCCTGGAGCAGGTCGGCGATGGTGTTGAGCAAGTAGTTCAGGAACTCGTGGGCGTCCTGCTGCATGTAGTTGTCAAACAGCTCTGCGTGGAGACAAGAAGAAATGAAATGTTTTGGAGTTTCTCTCCCCCCCCCCCCACACTCCAGATTTTTTTGTGGTGAAATTGAAATTGAATTTCAACTGAAATTCGAAATTTGCAGTGGGTGGGGTGCCTGAGCATTGTTCTTCTTCTTACCGTTCTCTTTGCGCAGGCGTGTGATGAACTTCTTTGGCGGTATGACGCCGACTTTCCTCTTCTGGTTGGCGATGCTGTGGAAGAGGTCGGCCAGGCAGGTGAGCAGGTTCTCCTTGCGCCGAGGTTGCCCGCGATACGCCAGGATCTTCTCCCGGAAGGGCCGGCAGAAGTAGAGCGCCTGCAGCACCGAGTTGCAGTAGCAGGTGTTCCCGAACTGGAGGTGGAGGAAAAAAAAAAGGAGCTTTTGGTTTACATTTGTGGATCTATCCGGGAAAGCACCACAAGTGGTGAAGGTGACATACGTTGACCAGGCCGAAGTAGTGCTCATTGACCGGAAACTGCTCAGATCCAATCTCTTTCTCCAGAGCAGAGGCATTGGCGCCCTGTGAAGGCCAAACAAGACATGAAACGCTTTTATCATCTTGGTCATTCAAATACAAAAGTGAATAGCCGACGCACCTGGAGTTCTCAGTCATTTTGACAGCAAAAGGAAGTGAACTCCCTGGTGGCCATTCACTGGTAGAGTGGATGTCGTTGCGTGTGTACAAATAGCCATGTATCGCGAAAGCGAGGAGTGTGTATTTAGTTGTGCTTACTGACCTTCATTCAGTGCAAGAAATGCAGTCCACATTTTTACCGATCATTGTTTTATGACAAATGAACAGCTGATGCAACAAAGCCAAAGATTTGTTTGCATTATAGTTCTGATCTGATTTATGAATTTTCGGCCACACTTTTTTGGTAAAAGGAAAAAAAAAGGCGCAAATTGTCAATATCAATCCTCTAGACCGAAGCATTAATGTCTCGTAAATCAGATGATTGTCATGGAGATTATCTCATTGCTTATGTTTGTCAAAACTAAATCAAGGGAGGAGGACTTTGAAAAAAGTGATCGCATATTAATTGTCTATCCTGGGGGGCAAAAGAACACAATTGAATTGCTTCTCAAAGCCGTTCATCCCTAGTTTTGAGGGAACAACTGTTTGAGATTCACGGCCTGCAGATGTTGATCATGCTCTTATTTACAGTCAGCATGACTTTACGACTCCGTTAGCGTAAGTCAGAGACAGACTGGGGCGCGCTCCTCCTTGGCAACAGAAACCCAACTCCGTCGTAAAGCGAGGACACCTGTATATGCCGTTGGAGTGTACAAGGAGCTGGAAGCTCTCCACAACTGCGCAGCTGATGTTCAACCATGTCGTCATTGCCTTGCGTTAGGAATACCAAGTCGGCTGTCAAAAAGGCCAAGCATCTCAACTTGACTCTTGCGTGTCGTTCCCTTGTCTAACAACATCCAATTAACGCCGAGTTTGTACGTCGATTCAGCAGATGTGCGCTCCAAGTTGCTCGCGAGCTGTCACTAGTAGACTGCTTGTTAGCCTGACATTAGCTAGGTGGCTAACTAGCGCCCTTCGCTGCTACAAACGGGGGTTCGAAAAGCACACCGATGTGCATAATCGGCCGTACGGAAAGCAAGCAAAGACGCGGCCAAACATCGCACGACACTCACCATGGTACAAAAAGAGGCAAATTTGGAGACTGTCATTAGGATTTCCATTCAGCCAGCGCCATCTTCCATGCACACCGCCTCGTTCAAGCAGATCGGCTCCCGTTGACTGCTTTGCTCGAGCAGGAGCAGCAGCCAGGATCTGAGGCAGTTGAGGGGAACAGAGGCTAATACATAAAAGCGAGAGCATTCGCTGCAAGTTACTTCCGGGTTGGGCAATTGGCCAAATCAACTTTCCCAGCACGTGAAGAGTTTCAGGCTGAAGAACGAGATGATTCACTGCGAGTAATTTCCGTATCGGGCGGCACCCAATGCCGTCGTCGCCATAGTTAACAACAGTTGTTTTTGTTTATTTTGACAGCAAATGTCTAATTTTAGGTCACCACGCGTAAAAACGAATAAAGGTGGTATCGTAACCACGTTCGACAAGCGCGATTATGTCATCAAAATCGACATAGCAACTGCCCTCATCTTGTAAGCGCGGCTATGAACCTTAAAAAAAAAAGTAGTGCCTCTTGCGCATGCGTGTTAGTGTCGCGTGAATCCCCTTTCCGCCTGTGATCAAGCCAGCGTTTAATTTAAAAAAAAATCATTTTATGTACACTGAAAATGACAAACTCACAGACTTGGTTACAAGACAAATAAAGATCACATTTATATTCTTTTAGAGCAATTAGTCATAATTGTGATGAAAAACGAACGTGTGTAATCTTGAAAATACAAATTTACAGTTAAACAATTTTATATGCTTTACTTTTTTTACGTGTCTAAAATGAACAAAACCCCTGTAACTTTGTCGAATATATTTGTTTCAGGCTACGTACAAGCTATTTTTCTACTTTTTTGTTCAGGCAAGTACACTCGGCAGCACTATTTGGCAGCCAGCAAGGCGGAGCTTGAGGTCCTCGAGTCTCTCTTTCCGCCGTACCCGCCATCTTGTTCAGAACCGGGGTAAGATGTTCTCCGGTTAAAATCATAAATTGCACCCCAAAATATTCCCGTTTAGTCTACATTTCCACTCGCGTATGTAGTACAACACCCCTCTTGTACATTGGTGGCGAAAATAGCCAACCAACTCACCGGTAACGATTAGTAAAGGCCATAAGTGTGAGCCGCAGCTGCGGCGTGGTTCTCCATGTGGGCCTCGAAGGCAATATTACCACACTTTTTACACAGATTCGACAGGTCTTCGGCTTTAACAATCATTTCTGCGTTTTTGCGTTAGTTGTCAATGTTACCAATTGTTCCAAAATATATTTGAAATGTTATAAGCGTCTACATGTGACGCGAGCTCCTAGCTGTTACACAGCCTATATATACAGTAATAGCAGTAGTTGCATTTATGTGTTGTAAATGGTTAAACATGCGAATCTATATGTTAGTCATTTATAAAACTGCAAAAACAAAACTCAAAATTCCTTCCTGGTCATATTGACTTTATGGTTTGTTCTTACAGTAATCAGGCATCATGACTAACACCAGAGGCAAGAGGAGGGGGACCAGGTACATGTTTAGCAGACCATTCCGCAAGCATGGTGAGTGTTTTGCCTAAATTGTGCACGAGCGTGCTGTTGCTGAAAGCCGTGCGGTTACACTTAATTTCCTTTCAAATTGACAGGCCCGATTCCCCTGTCTACTTACATGAGCATCTACAAGAAGGGTGACATTGTTGACATTAAGGTAAGGATTTGAATTTAAACAATCTTTAATGAGACAGCTGTTGGTTACGAAACATGGATTAGCGATTGTGTACAATCTAGATTGCTTTATGATCCTGTATTTTAAGTACATGTTGAAAGTTGAGTTTGAAGTTATCGTTTAAAATCTGTTGCATCTATATAAAATTGTAATTAGGGACTAGCATGGTAATTGGTTTTGCGCACTTTCTCTCAGGGCACAGGTACCGTTCAGAAGGGTATGCCACACAAATGCTACCACGGCAAGACAGGGCGCGTGTACAACGTCACCCAACATGCTGTCGGTGTCATTGTCAACAAGCAGGTCAAGTAAGTACACATCACACAGACACGCACGGGATGTAAATGCCTCAAAAATGATTGATTAGTTGCTTGGGCTAAGCAGAGGGGAAAGGCAACCCCATGTTCACTTTGCCACCGCGACAGTTGGTGTCCACTGTGGTCATTCATGTGGGGGAAATCACTCCGACCTCCAGCATCCTCGGCCTCGACCGCCCTGTTGGAGCAGAGGCGCTGGCGGGGTTACAACAAATGATGGCAGAAATTTAAAACCTGCGATGTGGGCCGAGCAAGCTTAAGATGCCCTGGTGAGAGAGAGCTCCCCTTTTCAAACTTTTGGGTTGTGGGTGATTTGTGCTACAGGGGCAAGATTCTGGCCAAAAAGATCAACGTGCGCATTGAGCATGTGAAGCACTCAATGAGTCGCGCCAGCTTCCTGAAGCGTGTCAAAGACAACGACGCCAAAAAGCTGGAGGCCAAGCAGAACGGCACCTGGGTGGAGCTCAAGCGCCAGGTAGGAAGGAGCACATAAAAAAACTGCCGCCACGAAGCCATTTGTGTTGTTGTTGTGCTTCGAATGTAACTACTTCATGTCACATTCTGTTCTCTGCAGCCTGCTGCTCCCCGAGAGGCTCATTTTGTCAGCACCAAGAAGAATCAGCCTCAGCTGCTGGAGCCCATACCCTATGAGTTCATGGCATAAAGTGGCTGATAAAATTAAAATGTTTGTACACAACTGTCACCGATCATGCTTCTCCTTTCACTTTAAAGACACCGCTAATGCTGAAAAGCATGAGAACAGGGCATCTCACTGAAAATACCATTGAAAACGATTTGCTACACTGAGCAAAGTATATTTCATGATTATTCCTTAATTTTGATTAAAACTCATTTATAAACTCAATTACTCAAGAAATGAGAATCAAGCATCAAATATATGGCATAGAAATGGGCAGCAATTTTTTTTCTGAGAAATATTTTTTTCATGGTAATCTTAGATTTGAGTAATAGGGAAACTACCAAATTCTATAGGAAATTGAGATGCACGTTGGGTGTGGTCAAATTGTATGTTTTTTAATATGAGTGAGATTTTAGAATATTTTTTTTTTAGATTGTATACAATGCAAATGAAGTTCGATATGCACTTTAATGATTTCAATGCATTTTGAGATTGAGGACTTTTTTTAGTTAAAAGATGTCCATTGCGATGAATAGAATTAAAAAGAACTTGAAATTAAATTTGTGTATTTTATAGCTAAGTTTTATGATCAAGAGAATAAAATTCATATTTTTAAAAATGTGTTTTTTAGGTAAAAGATGTACTTTTCACATTAGTACTTTTTGAGACAAATAGGACCCTTGTACACTTAAAAAGTACTTGATTTGGGGCTGCACATGAATAAAATTAACAAAATATATATTTGTTTATTTTTTAGGAAATGTCATACGTTTTACCACAGATTAATCACGTGGAAGTAATGTACATATTCGAATTAGATAAATCCAAGGAAAATGTTTTTTCGGTCTTGTAGTGTCAGAAAAAGTCCACTAGGGGAAGATGTGCATCAAGTTTAATGCTTTTTTTTAAGGCCTTTTTATGGATCAGAAAGGAAACTCCAGTTTATTTTGTTTCGCAAATATTTTGGGAAAATCACCTCAATGAACATTTGAGTATAATGTTTACCGCAGTCAACACATTTGATTCATTACGGAGCCAAGGACGGCTTTCTTGGTCCTGAGGAACACGTAAATAATTACAATTTTCAAACATTAAAAAACAAAATGAAAGCGATGGAACAAATGTTTTCCACGTGTGAGAAGGACCACTTGTTTAATCAGTGCAGGCTCAACTTGGCTGACTGCTGATGTGACAAATGGGTTTATCTGTTCCAACCTGGGTACTTTGTCCAATATTGACACAAATTAGCACCAATCTGCCCAGTTAGTGCCGAGGAGAAAGCGTGAAATCTGTGTATGTGATAAAGAACACTTAATTTTGACTCGTGGAGATGATCTATTCTTTCATGCGGGGATGTAGAAATATTGCCCCCCTACCTCCAAAATTGTTGTTAAAGGTAATGTGCAGCTGTACATAATCCTCATGCCAGAAACCACCACTATTTATTGGTATGTACTATAAACATCTGGCGGTTAGTTGTTTTTTTAAATAATATTCCTCTTGTCTAAGGTTGACACCCGTCCCATAAAAAAATGGAATCGTCCTTTAATTGGGAATTGAATATCGCGGTTTGTTGTGTGAAGAATGTGAAGATTGAATTTAACAATAATGAACAAAATAAAAGACAGGAGATATTACAGACAGCAATGTGGTTTTGGCGGGAGGTACGCAGGACCTCCTGAGGACCCCCGAGAGTTGCCGACGTCTGGTGCCTGTCATAATCGTTGCTTAGTAACACGCTCACGATTCACTCAACACCAGGTTGCACCGCCAGTTTTAAAAATGTCCGATACAGCATATTCACCCGAGACTTCACCGTGTCCTCAAAAGAGGAAACGGCAACAAAAATAAAGACGAGAGTAGGAGAAGCCAAACCCTCAAATTTGCTTGGTTGTGCCGAGACACCTTGAGGAGGGTCCCTTATTCCCAGATCTGAAAGGTGGCAACCCGACTCTTGTCTGTTTTCAGAATTGCATCAAATGCTCTCATGGGTGTGCGGCACGGTGGTTGACTGGTAAGCACGCCGGCTTCACCGTCCAAAGGTGCAGGGTTTGATTCCGGCTCCGGCCTTCCTGTGTTGAGTTTGCATGTTCTCCCAGTGCCCGCGCGGGTTTTCTCCGGGTACTGCGGTTTCCTCCCACATTCCCAAAATATGCATGGCAGGTTAATGGAGCACTCTAAATTGTCCCCTGGTGCGAGTGTGAGCGCGGATGGTTGTTCGTCTCTGTGTGCCCAGTTCAGGGTATACCCTGCCTACAGCGCGGAGAGCTCCAGCACACCCTCAAACCATGTGAGGATAAGCGGATTCAAAAATGGATGGATGGATGAACTCCCATGGGCCCTGAAGCCTGTTTTGTAGTTTTTCCCCTGGAAATCCTTGAAGGCCCCTGAGGTCAGGAATTTCAGTCTTATCGGTGCTGAGTAGTATAAAGGGTTAAGATAAAAGATGGGAAAATAAAATGCAATTAATCACCTGCCAAGTTGACAGTTAAAGCCCCTTTCTATTGATCCAGGGTGTCTGCATTTTTCTTGTAGTGTTTTAGATAAGGAGGTGCTGCTATGTTGGGATGCCAGTATTCCATCCTATTTTCTCATGAAGTAAAAAAAACAACCAGGAATTTATGCTGTTCACAGGAAGTATTTAAATATAGCTCGATAAAGAAGCCAACCCAAAATGCGAAATGAATTAGCCAGCAGCCATTTTGGAATGAGCCGACCTAAAAAAAAAAAATCGAAATATTCTTGTTAACTGCACCTCAAGCAGCTCGCAGGTTCACCTGAGCATTTGCATGACTCACAGAGGTTACTCATTGAATGAACAAGAAGCAAACACACAAGAGAGAGGGGAAGGAGACACAAGTGTGTGTGTGTGTGGGGGGGGGGGTGAGGAGGAGGAGATATTTGGTAAGCTGTGTGGAGTATGAACTTAATCACACGTTTGACACACACACACAAACAGATAGAGTTTGTGCGCTCAGCAAGCAACATCGACCAGCCATGTTACATATTAACCCCCCCCTCCCGCTCAATGTAATTCTAACTTTAATCTAAAAAAATGCATGATTTAAAAAAATAACTATTCTCCAAATATTTTGACTGCAATCTTGAAAATGTTTGTTTTTGTGAAAATACATAATTTTTTCGACGAAATATACAATTTTATTCACATAATATTCCAACTTTAATTTTCATGATATATGAAAAAAATTCAATAATAAATTCATAATTTTTGTAACATTCTGACTATCGCCCGGCAGATGCCGATATATGGCAGAGAAAAATTCAGATTATCGATTCATTGACTGATTAATTCAACAAATGTATCATGAATTAAAAACAATAACCATAACATTGGTCCCTTGATGCTTATGACAGTAAAAATATTAATTATAGGCAAAACAATTCACAGTTTTACAATACGTTGTGCTTGAATCTAAGTGAATGTTTGAGACAACTGTGTAGTAGTGACAGAGGAAATTCCCACTATGGGCCAAACAGAGTGCACACTGTATCGATGTGTGTGTGTGTGTGTGTGTGTGTGTGTGTGTGTGTGTGTGTGTGTGTGTGTGTGCGCGTGTGTCTGCGCGTGTGCTAGGTGTGGTGTCAGCCTGGCTGCCTTTATCACAGAGTCAGGCTTATATATGTGTGCATACTGGGCCATGGGTATTGATCTTCCACCTGACAGCAGAGGGGGTGGGGGCGGGGCTGGGGTTGGGGACCGGATGGGGCTGATAAGCGCGTCGCCCGACCCCCGGCGCACTCACCTGAAGCGTGGGAGGGCACTGAGGTAACGTCCAACAGGCTCTCAATAGGCCTCATTCACAGCGGCCAGTCAAAAGGTTTCACATGGGAGCAGAGGGTGATGTTTAGACAGCGAGATAGCGGCCGCTGAATTCCTACCCGTTGTTTGTTTTCTTGCATTTGTTTCATTTGCTCACCTTTAGATTCTTTGTCATCCGCAAAGCAGTGGAAGGAAATGTTTTCTGAAGATGGAACCCAGGGTGAGCAAATAGACTTGAGAACAGTAGGGTCCCCAAAATTGAACCCTGTGGAACACCATACGACAGTGGGGCAGAGCAGGACTCAGAGCAACTCAGGCTAAAACAAAACTTTTTTTATTATTATTTTTAATATATCTAGTACTTGTCAGGTGCAAGATTTAATACAACACCTCACAATGTATTGTGTAATTAAGTTAACTACAATTCTCAAACAACTGATTTTTTTCTGTGGCTACAAATGTGCAGCAATACAAAAATGAATCCATTGAAAATGAACTCCGAAAGCTCATGTATATTAACCGACACAAACAAAAACGTAGGACATTTTTGCTGTAATTATAGTACATTTTATTTAGTTTTAGAAACATTATTGTCATGTAGTTTCAGTTAGTTGTCGTTTTTTTAAAACCATTTTCGTTGTTGTCATTATCAATTTTTGTTTTCATTTTTTTGTGTTTGTTTTCATTAACTATTATAACCTCGGTGTCCAGCAGTGTCAATTTTTTTGTCATGTTTTAATATTCCAGGGGCCCCATTTTTGATGACAAATCCTTCAAATAATTATCAAAGTTGTGATGCCATTCTAAATTTTTTTTTTTAAACTCTTCGAGTGCACAATTGCATGAGGATGTTATTTTTTTTTAGGGGGAGGGACATCATATTTGGTGATGTCAAACGTTGGTTGAAAGTTTTAATTTCTTAGCTCTAAAAATGTTTCAAATGGCACGAGCGTGGCATATTTTTATTTTTTCCACTTTAGTGTGTTTGAATTTATGCTCAACACGCCACCTCAAGTACACTGTTTACTTTGGAAAGCTCCATTCACTTCCAGTTTGGTTTGTGTGTGAGTGTGTGTTTGAGAGACGAATCTCTCAGGATCTCGAGAAAACTATATTGGTGCGTTGATAAGATTAAGCAGCGCGCGTGTGTGTCATACGTGCGTGTGAGAAATGCAGACAGTCGTCTCCCTCCCGGAGACACGGATGACATTTTTAAAGCTGAAATCAATCAATCAATGCGGATCAAAGGGTGGAGGACTTTTACAATGCTTGAGCAACAGTACGATCACTATTACACCCTCGTCAGCTTTCATTCTATTCAAGTTGCTTTCCTATTTACTGTTTCCCAATGTGATAATTTTTTCAAAAAAATTTTTGAACTGTTAAAAATGTAGAACTCCCCCTTTTGGTTCTCCAGAGTGGTTTGATCCAATAAGTTAAATCAAGCACAGGTGAGTAACCAGCTGTAGGTCAGTCATTGTCCTGCCCCTTATGACATATTTTTTTTGTTGTTGTTGTCATCTTCAATCAGAACATTGCACCTGATTTATGTTAAAGATGGGAGAGAGTTTGCAAAGTGAGAAAAGTTACATCTGCTCGTTTTTTGACTGTAAGGCCAAGTTCACAAAGTTGTGGAAGCTTGAGGCCCACCTGTGCAAGCACACAGGATTGGTAAGTGACACCCCCGCCCCCACAAAAAAATGTTTTGATGTGATAGTTTTTTTTGTTTTTGGGGTGGGGTGGTATTTTCTCCTAGAAACCATTCTCCTGCGCAAGCTGCGACAAGACTTTTTGCAGCCGCTATGCGCTTGCCAGGCACGAGCTCAACCACAGTGGCGAGAAGCGCCACAAGTAAGACCCTCCTCTTCTCTTTTATTGAAATAAAGACCTGAGATGTTTTGTACTTTTGAATTTTTTTTTAAAACTCTTCGAGTGCACAATTGCATGAGGATGTATTTTTTTTTTAGGGGGAGGGACATCATATTTGGTGATGTCAAACGTTGGTTGAAAGTTTTAATTTCTTAGCTCTAAAAATGTTTCAAATGGCACGAGCGTGGCATATTTTTATTTTTTCCACTTTAGTGTGTTTGAATTTATGCTCAACACGCCACCTCAAGTACACTGTTTACTTTGGAAAGCTCCATTCACTTCCAGTTTGGTTTGTGTGTGAGTGTGTGTTTGAGAGACGAATCTCTCAGGATCTCGAGAAAACTATATTGGTGCGTTGATAAGATTAAGCAGCGCGCGTGTGTGTCATACGTGCGTGTGAGAAATGCAGACAGTCGTCTCCCTCCCGGAGACACGGATGACATTTTTAAAGCTGAAATCAATCAATCAATGCGGATCAAAGGGTGGAGGACTTTTACAATGCTTGAGCAACAGTGCGATCACTATTACACCCTCGTCAGCTTTCATCCTATTCAAGTTGCTTTACTATTTACCGTTTCCCAATGTGATCATTTCTTTCAAAAATGTTTTTGAACTGTTAAAAATGTAGGACTCCCCCTTTTGGTTCTCCAGAATGGTTTGATCCAATAAGTTAAATCAAGCACAGGTGAGTAACCAGCTGTAGGTCAGTCATTGTCCTGCCCCTTATGACATAATTTTTTTGATGTTGTCATCTTCAATCAGAACATTGCACCTGATTTATGTTAAAGATGGGAGAGAGTTTGCAAAGTGAGAAAAGTTACATCTGCTCGTTTTTTGACTGTAAGGCCAAGTTCACAAAGTTGTGGAAGCTTGAGGCCCACCTGTGCAAGCACACAGGATTGGTAAGTGACACCCCCGCCCCCACAAAAAAATGTTTTGATGTGATAGTTTTTTTTGTTTTTGGGGTGGGGTGGTATTTTCTCCTAGAAACCATTCTCCTGCGCAAGCTGCGACAAGACTTTTTGCAGCCGCTATGCGCTTGCCAGGCACGAGCTCAACCACAGTGGCGAGAAGCGCCACAAGTAAGACCCTCCTCTTCTCTTTTATTGAAATAAAGACCTGAGATGTTTTGTACTTTTTATTTTTGTCTTTTGGTACAAAGGTGCACGACAGACGGCTGCTCTGAAGCGTTTTTGCGAAACGCCGGCTTGAAAAATCATATCGCTCGAGTGCACCAGCACAAGGAGGGACGGTATCAAGTAAGATTTTTAACCTCTTAACCCATTTTTTAAATGGGCGAAGCCCTCTGAAAGAGATGAGAGGGAGAAAAAAAAAACTGTTGTAGTACCAAGACTGACCTGTGGCGGTAGCATGAAGCCACACGTCAGTCAGACTACTGCATACTGGAATGAAGAAGAGTAGCTAAAATGGAGGGAGCTAGGCTAACTGTTGCCTCATCCGGTGACTAATTTATTAATTGGGCTGATATTCAGAGGTTCGAATCACTGAGATTGGCTCGGCCCAACTAGTTGTTATCCACGCAAGAATTTGTAAGCATAAATGTTGAACGGGTTTAATATTTACGACGGACAGAGCAATTTGCGAGCCGAATGGGGAAATTGTTCTCAATATTGAGGTTCGGCCCGATTATTGGTATTGGTGTACCATAATTTTCATATCGAACAGGTTTGAAATTTAATTGTCTGCCAAGACACTTTTTCTGAGTTAATTGGTGGCGAGGGGGGAGGTGGGGGTGAGGTTACACTTTTCACATCCCACATCAATAATCACTCAGCATAACCTTTGAGACATCCACTAATTGGGGCTTTTGGTGTCTATACAGGTGTGTGTGTGTGTGTGTACCTGGCTTTGACACCAGTTACTTTTAACTTTTTTCTTTCTCCAGTGTACACATCAGGGCTGCCAAAGTAGCTTCAACAAGAAGTACCAGTTGAAGACCCACACGGGGGAACACCAAGGCCATCTGCCTTTTTGGTAGGGAGCTACCGATCGGATGCTCGCATACCTGTCATTGTTTTTAAACGAGCGGTTTCTCGTTCTATAGTTGTCATGTTGATGACTGTGCGCGGGAGTTCCCCTCGCTTGGCAAGCTGAAGCACCATGAGAACATGCATAAAGGTCAGTTGATAAAACATCTGTGATGGCGTTCCCAAACATTTGCTTTCAATTGCTGCATCCAGAAAATTTGAGGATTTGACATTCTTTGAATTTGTTGAACAAGCTGGAACTGGAGTTGTTAACATTTAAACCTGTCTTGTAGCAAATATGAATTGACATCCAGCACTCTGTGATGAAGATTTCAATATTTGTAATCCCGGTGTCCTCCCACTGCTTGTTGGAGACTTCAATCGTGCTCCTCACCGACATACCGTGCAACAAGAGGGGTTCAAACTCTGTCGCGTTATGTTGAATGCTAATGTAAAGGGCGTTTGTGCTTATTTTAATTGCAAAAGAATGCATGTGTATGGCTGACGTTTTCAGGTTACCCCTGTGAGGACGAGCTATGCACATTCCTGGGAAAGACGTGGTCAGAGTACCAGAAGCACCGCAAAGAGCACAGAGGTAAGATGGCCGTTTGGTTAGTTTGCTGTCAGCAGGCCTCTTTGATTATCCATTAGCCCACCTCTTATTTCTTTCTTTCACAGTTAAGGTGCCATGCTCGATGTGTACGAAGCAGTTCAACAACACGTGGTTTCTGCGCCAGCACGAGCTGCTCCACCACAGCGGGGGAAAGCCGAACTTCTCGTGCCCGAAACAAGGCTGCTCAAAGACGTTTAGCCGCCGTTTCAATCTGGACAGCCACGTCCTGGGCGACCACGAGGGAACGAAGCCCTTCAGCTGCGCGCAGCCTGGATGTAACAAAAACTTTGTCATGAAGGTAAAACCAAATCACTGCAAAGTATGATCAGGTCCTGACGCTGAATCCGATCTTTTAAATAGTTGAGTCGATAAAGGACAAATGTTCAGATGGCGATAGTTGTGAAATTTGGTGCATATACGCTTCCAATTCCATTATCAAAATACAGCCATCCAGGCAAATTTCCGAGGAGGATATCCAAAAATTTATTATCGGTACTTCAGGTGACACATTGAAATGCATTTTCAAGCCACAAATGAAGGTGCTAATATCGAGTATGAAACCGTTTATCGTGAATATTTCATGAGATGTAGTATAAATTGAGCAAAATTGATTTATAAGCCATAATTAAATATCAGTTTTTAAAAAAAATGTAAATATGGCTATTGCAGCTATTTTGGTACCAAGCATATGTCGGTAGCCATTACTGTTGACATAGGGTATGTACATCCCCTGCTAAAAAATTTACTCAAACAGTTTTTAGAAGGTTCTCGTGGTTTTTCGGCGCATCCCAAATTTTGGCCAGGAAGTTGAAAATTGCTCCCTTTTTGTGAGTACTAGACTTGCTGACATTTTTTTCACTTGATTTTTCTAATGTAAAATGTGGCTCACTGAAGTCTGGGAAACACTCCCCAAAAATTCTGGGAACTAAGATTTGTATTAGTGTGACCTTTTTTGGGGGGGCCGCTGCTGTTTGTTAGGAAAGTCTCTGGCGTCATGGAGTGGTGCATGATCCAGTCAAGAAAAAGCTGAAGGTAAGACTGGCTTGGCGTTGATGTTTTCAGATTCACGGTGAGTTTCTATTTATTTTTTTTGTGTGTATGTGAAGCAGGGTGAAACATGTTAAGTTTTTCTTCTCTCCCAGAAATTGCTTCCCAGGAAGAAGCAGCCATGGAGTGTTGTGCAGGCCAAGCTGCAGGCCACTGAGACCAACAAACTTGCTGCCAAGCTACACAAAACTCATTTAGAGGACCCGAAATCTTGAGGCGATTATAATTTGATTGCTTGGGGGAAAAAAAAAAAAAGTTTGCTAGTGAACTTCTGTTTGGACATTTTTGTTTTGTTTGCAAAAAAAAAATAAAGCCTCGCTCTTGCTCCAAATGCTAAAATGACACATTCGCTCATCTTTGTTTTCTTTTCAGGAAATGTTTATTAAAACAAACAGGATACACACATTCACATATATAAAATTACAGGTGGTTGTCATGGTGATGGGGGCCTGAGCGCATAATGAGCCCCAGGCTGTGGCAGCTTTCTCAAATGAGGGCTTCGAGGGGCGGGGTTGTTATTCATCCGGATCCAGCACTGGTGTTGAATGTGAAAGGTTTCAACTTTTAGAACTGTCCATCCACCTGAATGGAGCACTGGAATTTACAATTGCTATGGGGTGGGGAAAAGACAGGACATACTGCCTGCAATTTGTGTATGTGGGTGTCCCTCAGCCCGACCCGCTAAAGTGAAGCTGACATGAGCAGAGCAGTGTGTTGGGGGGTCCAGTCTATGGAGTGGCATTGCACGATCTCATCTCTTTTTGGTCCTCTATTAGAATCCCGGCGCAATATACAGTTAAGCATGTACCAGTTAGTTCCACAAGGCCCCGGGCTATACGAGGCTGCCAGGCCAGGAGATGACTGTCAGCGCCACCCGGCTGCGCTGCTCCTTCAACATGGGGACCAGCGCAGAGTGGCTCATTCCCGCCGTGGACAGGCCGTTGACCGCCACGATCATGTCGCCGCACCTGATGAGGTCAGTATTGATTAAATCATGTAGGTAATTTCGAGTGTTCAATCAGCCTGCCATGCATGTTTTTGGAATGTGGGAGGAAACCGGAGTACCCGGAGAAAAG
The DNA here is from genome assembly GCF_001891065.2 of Hippocampus comes. Lineage (NCBI taxonomy): Eukaryota > Metazoa > Chordata > Actinopteri > Syngnathiformes > Syngnathidae > Hippocampus > Hippocampus comes. The sequence goes on from NW_017805136.1 coordinate 342,158, forward strand.
CCACGCAGGCCCGGGGAGAACATGGAAACTCCACACAGGGAGGCCGGAGCTTGGATTGAACCCGGTACCTCTGCACTGTAAGGTCGACGCGCTAACCACTGGGCCGCCTAGGTGAGGTTTTGATGTTTTCATTTTAAAATTAATGATTTTAATAGAATGGTAGTTTGATCCAAATTGGATTTATACGTCAATTATGAATAAACCGCTTCAATGCAATCTACATGTGAAATCGTTTTTAGCCCCCCGGGTTGTTTTTTTTAAACTACATATAGATTTTTAGATTTTTTTTTAAAAAATGATAAATATATTTAACTGGTCATTTTTTTGTTGAAAAAAAAAGGCAAAACTAATGCCACAAGTAATACAGGGCTTTTGAAGAATGTAAACGCTCTGTGGGTGGGATTAAAGTGCAGTTTGTCTTCCATCCTTTTGAGTTAATTGTTGAGTGGCATCCAACTTACTTGAGGCGGCCATCGTAGTAGGCGGGGGTGCCGAGGACGATGGTCTTGATGAAGAAGGCCTGGTTGCCGTGGGTCTCCTCGTAGCCCCCCACGATGCTGAAGCCCCAGCTGCCAGGGTGGCTCCTCCGCAGGACGATCTCGTGGCTGCTGTGCAAGTAACTGCCAGCAAAAATGAGCAGAAAAGACATAACACAAATAAGATGCTACTGTACCCCCTTCTTTCAGTCAGCGTTTCATCAACTCACCTGGGCAGCCCCAGCCACATGACCCAGGAAGGCGACCAGTTGGCATCAAAGTCGCTGTCGTGGGCGTGATTAAGCAGCTGGTCCCGCTGGCGCTCCTCCACCATGCTCACTTCCAGCACACGTAGCTGCACCGAGGCCGATGCGGCGCTGGCTTTCAAGGTGCCCACCGCCTCGGTGTGGCTCAGGTACGTCAAGTCTTGCCCGTTGATGCTCAGGAGAACATCGCCTGACACGGGGCGGGGGGAGCACAGATGTACAATACATCTTTATTTATGTTGCAATTTATACAGCAGCTGTAACAAAGCGCTTTCCGGAACAGTTAAAATGACAAAATACAAAAATATAACAACACATAAGACACGGACAGTCATGCAATCGTAACCATAATCCAGCCTGATGTCAGATGGTACTCTCCAAAAATTGGGGAGAACAAATACTTGATTTGGGGATTGTAGTGATATCAAATCGATTTTCCCCATTGAAACGAATTGAAATGCCATTAATCGGTTCCATTCGTCTGTGGAGGAAGCAGCGTGAAATGCGGAAGTGTTTGATTTGCAACCCAATTTTTGCTGAAGATATTAGAAAGTGAGAATTGAATTCTCTTTTGTAATGTACAACTTTGTACGTGACTATTGATGTATAGAATTACATGATAGATTTGTTCATTTTTTTTTATTATTTGTTTCATGTTAACAAATCGAGGATTCGGTACTCTTTTGGTGTTTCAGTCAGAGGTGCTCTCACCTCGTTTGATTCGCCCGTCTCTCGACAAACATCCGTGCGGTTGGACGCTGGTCACGAAGATGGGTAGCTCGCCGCTCTTGCTGCCCCGACCACCCGCCACCGTCATGCCCAGAGACTCGTGGGGCTCCTTCTTCACAGTGATGTGTTTCTCTTTGCAGGTGACACACTGGGACAGGTCCTGGTGCACCGTAAAAGATTTGTGAGTTGCTTACAGCCCCCCCGCCCCCACCCTAAAAAAAGGTGAGATATGGAAAACATGTGGGCAGTGTTTACCCGATGCGTGCTGGTGCGGGAGAGGTGCAAGGGCAGCGGACTGAGGCTGGTGCTGTGGTTAGGCAGGAAGTGATCAAGGCAGTAGAGATCTCTGGTGGAGCTGGATTTGGGCGGCGGCGGCGGAGTCGGTTTGCTGGCTCGGCCGATGAGCAGGTGCACGCGCTCGCCGCTAGCCTATCGAATAACAAATTCAATTCGTCAGTTCCAAGTTAACTCATTCAGTACCAGCCAATTCTGGACCAAGTCTGAAAAGACGTTTAAAAACGTCTTTGGGAGTGAATGAGTTAAGCCGTCCACTGTAGTAACCGCTGTCCCTCAAAGGGTTGAATTAAAATAATGAAATTTGATTGCTTTTTAAAATCATTTTGAATACATTCACGCAACTTTTCACCCTTTTTCACATTTTAAGACCTGACCACCCATACCTTGTCGAACCAAGGTGGCCGGGTACGGCCACCCGGATGAGTATCTAAGATTAATATTGATGGGGGCCCAAAATTTTGTGCGTCCAAACTTGAGTGTCGCCAAACGCATCCCTCACCTGGATGATCTGTGCAGCCTGCTCGGGGGTCCCGTGGCGCAGGTCCTGCTCGTTGACAGCCAAAACACGGTCATTGCCTCGCAGCCGGCCGTCTTTAGCCGCCAACCCCCCATCCAGCAGGTCCAGCACAAAGACCCCGGACTCGTCAGTCCGTCGCACCAGTTTGATGCCCAGCTGCTCGGCCGAGTCGCGCTTGTGCAAGGTGATCCTCAGCGACACGGGGCTAGGCGGGTTACCCTCGGGGGTGGAGCAGGGGGCTTTGGGGACAGCCGGCGCGGAGGGCGGCGCCCGCGACGCGCAGCGCCGCTCTCGGAGGACGGTCAGCTGCAGGGTGGTGCACGGCCGCGCTAGCGTCGAGCGGGCGAAGCTGTGCGGCACGTTGCTGATGTCCACGTTATTCACCTTGGACGAGAACCGATCGCAAGTTGCGCAAGCCACAAAATAGTAATTATGAAATCACACCCGGTGTTTAGTTTTAAGTGAGGTGAGCTGAATTTTTTTTAATATAACGTGAAATTTCATTGCGTTAAGAAAAACCGCAAAGATAACCTTGAATTGATGGAAAATTAAATTGAAGTGACTTGAATCAGATAAAAGCAATAATCATTTGAATGAATGAAATAGCGATGATAAAATATCTGGTTAAAAAGTTACATTGAGTTGATGAAATCAAACCATAGCCAGCCAATTCAACAGAATTAAATGAAATAACTGATCAATTGAATTTGCTCCATTTAACTGATTATATTTTAACGGCAACAAATTGAAATGGGCGGTAAACTAGGTTGCGTTAAATAACAGCAAATTAAACGGATGCGAACGAAATACAATAAGAATCCATTCGCATTGAATACAGCGACCGAAATTAAAAAGGAGTTGACTTCAATAATAGCAACAATAAAATACACGGGCCGCAAATTAAACTGAATTGAATTCACAGTTAGGAAACAGAATGTCTGGTATGATCAAAATATGGACTGGATTTCGTCTCACCTGCAGTATCTGGTCCCCCGCCAGCAGCCTCCCGTCCCGCGCAATGACGCCGTCTCGGTACACTTCCTGGATCACGATGTTGATGAGTGGCGTCTCGTTCCCGCCCACGATGCTGATGCCCAGCTCCACGTACGGATTCGCTCGGTGCACCTCCACTGCTGTTATCTCGCCTTCCGGAAGCGACGGCAGCTTGACGCATCCTGTTGGGGGGGGGGATATAAAAAAATGTATTTTATATTTTTCTGACTGATAAGTTTGACATTTGAGATGCCTCTGACGCTTTGAAAGCTTATTGCTCGTGTTGTGAAGTGTGACTCCCCCAAAAAAATGTCACTTCACTAGAACAGCTGAACTTTATTGGGGGGGTTTAATCACGAGGGGGCTTGAAGCGAATCAAACTGAAGCGGATTTGTACCTTCTTCTGCAGAAAGAGGCGGAGACTCGGGGCAGTCCCAGCCAGAAGATGTTGAGCTGACTGAGCGGAGGAGGTGGATGCAAGGGTTACTGAGGGGTCGCTTCACCCTGGGGATGTTACACTCCATCCCCAACACACCTGAAGGACCATTCCCGCAATTAAAAACCAACAGAAGCACTTAAGATGCCTTTTTTAGGAGGGGCGGGGGGGTGACTCACTGTCTTCCTCAGTGCTCTCCTCGAAGGCAGGGGTATCCAAGCCCGCTTCGTTGGTCCTCATCGGCGGGTTGTCACAGGCGAGTGGCGGCGAGGGAGTGGCATCGCCCAGGTCGGTCTGCGGCGAGCGGGGGGACCGCGGAGGACTTTTGACCATCGCTCGTTCGTCGCCGCCGCCGCTCTCCTTGCGCGGAATGTCCACGTTGGTCTGCTGACATCGCGTCCCGGGACACCTTGGGCCAGGTAACGCTTTGTTAATCACATATGGAAAATCGGCTTTTATACAAGTAGTTGCATCTCTTGAGGGAAGTGAAACGACTAAAGTAAATATTTAATGGCGCATCAAGCGGAGAGGAGCCTGTGTGTGACTTTCCACTTTTTAATCACCTCATTTCGAGTCGTCCACTTACACAACGGGGGCAACACTTGACTCCTGTTGCTATCTTGGGCCTCTTAAGTCGCAAAGGGAAAGCCACGGCAAACCCACGTGCGGTCAGAGGTCTGATCTTTATTTAAAACAATGCTACGCTAATCCCGACAAACGAGGCCTTGATTGATCTTTCTGGGTTAGAGTCAGGGCCAAGAGTCTTCCGACAAAATAACCAAAGACATTTTTTGTGGTTCTTCTAATGGAGAACTGATATGTGTGGGCAAGTGACAAATGTAAGACGTCGGCCTCCTCAAAAAAATAAATAAACAAATAAATAAATAAAAAGGAGCTGAGTCAGAAAAGCCTTTCACTGGTAGTTAGCATGAGCCGGTAAATGGAAATCCCCTTAAGATGCTCGGTGGGGGAGGACGGCAAGCGGATAAGCTGTCAATGAGCGACGCGTCAAAACACAGATGGATGCTGAGGGGGAAAATCAACAAACCAATCTCTGGGCTCCCAAAAAAAAAAAAAAAAAGCCCCACGAACATTCGTGACACTGCACATTTCCACAGGTCCTCCTTTTAACCCTTTCATGTAACCTGATGACATGACAAACTGTCCACTGTCACTTCACTAGAACAGCTGAACTTTAAAAGTGGCAAACGTTCCTTGATATACCAGCATGTGAACAAACCAGTTTGCTTTCTCTGTTCACGTGACTTTGGAGGCCAAAGCATGACTCACAAAAATTACAAATATCATTTGAGGGTCCTGCTGCTCCCTTCATATGACACTTTTTTTTTGAGTACACCTGTGGAGGATCCTGCAGATCAGAGAGATTCTTGGGTCTCCAGAGGCAGCTTGAAATACATGCTCGCTACTCAGCCCGTCAATTTCGAACAGCTGTCCTGATGCGGTTTCCCGCCAGAAGCCTTCCTGAATTCACCTAACTTGCATCAAACTCCTGAATTAGGCTCAGATGGGGAAACTAAGTGTCAAACTCAATCGACATTTACATCTCAAGTAGACATTGGCTATCGACTCACCACAAACCGGGGTTGCCCTTGGCCGTCTCGCAGAAGAAGTGATTGAAAAGATCTCGGGTATTGAAGTTGCTCAGCATGGTCGCCAGAAGAAAAGTGAGAACCCTGAACAGCTTCTGGCCGGCCAACCCATGACCGTATGACTTGGGAGCGGCTAATCCTTCGTCACATGACCGGCAGCCCAGTAAATCTCCCCCCCCGACACCCCCGCTTAACCTTCCACTCTCTCAAGGGATCGCCGCACCTGGTCCAAACGGGCCAGGAGCCAAAGAATGAATGAATGGTTAGCGTGAAAGTGGGTGCTGAGAACCACAACATGAAGCGCCTGACTGAAGCCTTACTGATTATACACAGTCTGTTACACTCACATTTAGTTCAACCACATCTAGTGTGCAACAAGTTGATTTGCCCAACCTCGCCCCCTGACATCCGGATTTTAAGATAAGAAATTCTTTATTAGTCTCACAATGGAGAAATTCCCAATTCACAGGAGCAAAGTTATGAAAAGAAGTAGAAGAACAAAATATAGGAGCTGCTGGAAAGGCAGCCACTCTCGCGGCTTTTTGAAGTCAAAATTGAAAAAAATTTTGGCCTGTCTTACTGCCGCTTCTCCTCTACCCGCACCGCCCGTCAACCGGTGGTGATGACTGAAACCAGAACCAGATTGCTTCTTTTGCTGCCCAAAATGTTTTTTTTTCCCTCGAGTTTTTGTTTTTTTTTCTTATCCAGGTGGCGGATCGAGACCAGTGGACGTCATTGAATTGTCTCAACCGCGGGCTTGTGTAGCCCTTTGACACTCGTGTGATTGCAATCAAAATAAATAACACTTGATTTATGTTACAGTCCACTTGCATTGGTGCCACAATAGTTGAACGGGAGAATTTTCTAAATCCCCTTTTTTTTAAAGAAAATTATGGTTTAACTCCATATTGAGGGTGGGCAGACCACTTCCGAACGATATGTCACAGAAAGATCCATTTCCTGGTCTATGGCTGTCATCACATACTTCCAGACAACTTTCATTAAATTCCAAATTGTGGGCAGCCAGACTTCAGGGAATTTCAGCTTTTTGGGGGAGCCAGTCCGACTTCCTAACACTGTCGCATTGGCATCCTTCATTTCTTGTTTTGTGGGTCTCATAACAGGAGATTTTGGTCGGTTGTTGTGGTTTGTAGCACTTCTTGGTACAACCATATGGCATACATGGTGGCATTTTCACCATAGAGACAGAAAGTCATGGGAAAACACCACCTAGAAATCAATGTATTAAATTTCGGTGGGTTTAGCGAGAGGCAACACAAGATGGCTGCCATTGGCTTCACTTTGACGAGTAAGCGCCATTGTAAGTCCAATCATAGTTTTTCTATATTTCTGGTGGCATCGCCAAAAGCCGAAGCAAAAGCATCACCGAAATGCTAGTTGAAATGTCACGTCACACTTTTCCACTTTGGTATCCACAAAAAAAAAAAAATCACCCAAAACACTCCAGAAAGTGAAGGGTTTTTCATGCCCACCTGTGTTTGAGGTGTGCCTCCAAGTCACATCTGGGCATGCTGAGTGAGCACAGCGGCGTCAGCGGACACGTGACCGACAGCTTGTCCAGCAGCTTGTGCACCAGGATGCTGGACCTGCGGCACGCCGGCAGCTGCAGCCGTGTGCGGTCCAGCGGGCAGAAGTCCCTCTCCTGCAGGAAGCTGCGCAGGCATCGGGCGCAGAAGGTATGGCCGCACGGCGTGTCCAGCGGCTGCACCAGCGGCTGCAGGCAGATGTGGCACACCAGGTCGTCGTCCACCTCCAGCCGGTAGTTGTACAAGTGGTTCTCCCTGCTGCGGTGCACCTGGCCGCACTCCGAGCACGGGGCCTCCAGGGTGGGCTCGGGAGGCCCGGAGAGATCCACCTCGCATCCCGGGCTGCCCATCCCGGCCCACGCAAAAGGCGGCTTTCGGGCACGGCGGCGAGGGAAGCTCCTAGCCCATAAGCGTCACGGGACGAACGGGTTGCGGCGAGGACGGACGCCCCCCGGCGGATGATGGCGCATCCCAACCCTGCAGGTCAGAGGGTAAGACAGCTGTTTGGGGGGAAAAAACAACAAGTGTCTGATTATGTTGCTGGGCATTTATTCATGTGGCAAATACTTTGTGCACGTGAGCCCAGTGTGTTGCACGCTACAAAAGCCCCTTGTGTGTGTGTGTGTGTGTGTGTGTATATATGTGTGTGTGTGTGTGTATATATGTGTGTGTGTGTGTGTATATATGTGTGTGTGTGTGTGTATATATGTGTGTGTGTGTGTGTATATATGTGTGTGTGTGTGTGTATATATGTGTGTGTGTGTGTGTATATATGTGTGTGTGTGTGTGTATATATGTGTGTGTGTGTGTGTATATATGTGTGTGTGTGTGTGTATATATGTGTGTGTGTGTGTGTATATATGTGTGTGTGTGTGTGTATATATGTGTGTGTGTGTGTGTATATATGTGTGTGTGTGTGTGTATATATGTGTGTGTGTGTGTGTATATATGTGTGTGTGTGTGTGTATATATGTGTGTGTGTGTGTGTATATATGTGTGTGTGTGTGTGTATATATGTGTGTGTGTGTGTGTATATATGTGTGTGTGTGTGTGTATATATGTGTGTGTGTGTGTGTATATATGTGTGTGTGTGTGTGTATATATGTGTGTGTGTGTGTGTATATATGTGTGTGTGTGTGTGTATATATGTGTGTGTGTGTGTGTATATATGTGTGTGTGTGTGTGTATATATGTGTGTGTGTGTGTGTATATATGTGTGTGTGTGTGTGTGTGTGTGTGTGTGGCACCCAGATTACGTATCGCTGCTCCTGTCCACTAATCTGACAGTATAATCTCTCTTTTTGCTCTTGCCCCACTGCAATCTTCCAATTCCACCAGGAGGGAATTATCCGGGATTGAGGCGGAGGGAAAAGAGGGAATCAGGGGAGCGATCGAAAGAGAAAAGCGGGCGTGTTTTTAAGAGGCTAAAAAAAACAAAAAACAAAGGAGATTTAGTAGTACATTTTTTTAGGTACTAGTACATTACTTTATGTATTTTTCTGTTGACTTTTGACTTCTACTCCCCGCAATCTAAAAGAGACATATGTAACGACTCATCAAGATTGTTTTTCTGCAGTTGACTTTCGGTTGTCGCCTTGACACATGAGTGACGACAACCGCATACTTGGTCAGCTAGCTCAATGCTAATGCTAACACAGAATGAGGAAAAACTCTTGAAGCAACTGATAAATGAACACTAATAGTGCAGAAACACTTTAGACATTTAATAACAGTACTCAGTCATATATTCTTTATCTTCCGCGACGAGCTGAGCTGTCTATGCCGTTTAGTACATGTACAGTATATTTGTCTGACTGTCTGTTTTCGGTGGCCAAGGCCTGCAGCTTTAAACGTGCGGAACAGTAAAGTTCGACTCATCAATTCAACCTCCAGTAGTACTTTCTATGCTTTTGTAGGCTTTGGTTACCATGACGACTGGGGGTGGAGCCTGACCTTTACGACCCCGCAGTCTTCATCTCAATTTTAAACAGGTTCCACCAGCCGATCCCCTTTCGGTTCCGGCAGAGGGCCTCCTTCGACACGCACCTGCTTCTCACTATCATCTACTGTCGCCATAGCGACCAGGATGGATACCAGGCCGCCTATCCTGCTCTGTTGCGCAGCGCTTTGACATTCACAGAATGCCGAAGGAAGCATGACACATGATGAGTCCTACCACCACGCTTCTTACAT
>NW_017805136.1:351254-389411 GCF_001891065.2 Hippocampus comes
TTGGCCCGTCTCCTTGGTTACGATCCCTGTAACAACCTGTCTCCGCCGTCTCCTTAGCTATCATGGTCCGGCTGTTAATTATTCCAGCCTCCCTTCTTTTTAGAGGATGCTCTCTTACTCTTTCTCCCTCCTCTCCTTGGATGTGACTGGCTGCTTGTCTCCATCCCCGCAGCTGGACATGAATTAAGCATGAGGATACAAGGGCTCCTTGTGTTTCCATTTAAAACAAAGCTGTGACATCACCGCGTCACACTTGTAGACACCAGCGTGCAAGAGTCGCTTACCACCCATTTAAAAATGTCTTATTTGATCCCAAGGTTGGTGTTGTCATCGCCTTCCTTCCTCAGTAAACTGTCGACCCTTCACCTATCGTATCGAATCTCCCGGCACAATCCATAAAGCTGTTTTGCTATTTGTCAACTCAGCCTTTTTTATTTTTTTTATTTTATTTTATTTTTTTTAATATAAAGCAGTCTTTGTGGTCCTTTTTTTTTTTTAATCCAGAGGCTGTTGATGTTTTCTTTCCAAGAGCAGGCCTGCAAAACCACTTGATTTGTTTATATACATATATATATATATTTTTTTTTTTTTTTTTACATTCATTTTGTCATTGTCCTCCATCGTTCATCCTGCAGGCTGGCAACGACACCGCAGTGTCATGATGTAAACGTGAGCATCTGTCTGACTCTATCAACAAGCCCTCAATAGCAGTGCAAAGACGACCCCCCCCCCACGCTCTCACACACACACACACACACACACACACACACGCGCGCGCACACACACACACACATACACAGTGACATTGTAGACATGCATGCAGATGTCATTTTACCTAATCCGGATGCTCCTGCGCGCCCTGCCTCCCGGCCCCCTGTGTCTGGAAAGAGGTGGTGGTGAAGGGGGAGTGATGGTTAGTGTCTCGCACCTCGAATCCACGCACTCACCGCAAAGTGGTGGCGTCCCTGCGAACCCGCACGAAAACGCCCACCACTGTCAATCATCGGGAAGAGGCGGTGCGCGCATCCGCTTCGGGACTGGCTTCAGAAACGATGCCTGTGTGGATTCACTAAATCGTGGAATTACCAAGTAAATATTCTCCAAATAGTATAAACACTCGAGTGTTCCTTATTATTTTTGTGAAGCGTCATAATGAAAAAAAAAAGAATTACATAAAAATAAGTTGATCGAGTCACTAAAAAACGACAAAAAATAGTGTCAATTCATTTGTTATACTTTTTTTTAACACCCTATTTTTTAAAACCGATGTCTATGTCTTTGCCAAAATAAGCCTGTTACCAAGAATGATTTGTCTTGTGCTAGCCTAAAAAAACATCAGCTTCTGACGTTTATAGAATACCCCAATATAAACACATGTATATATTGTCAGTTAATTTAGCTTTTTTATAAGTGTTGTTAGTCAGCTCACGGGGGAAGTATTTTCTGTGTGGAGCGGCTTTTTTTCGTTGTTGCAAGTTATCAAAATGATCACAGAAATTGTCCGGAAAAGTGAATATTTACATTAGTGCTGAAGTCCATTGTTCACTTTGTCTAAATAGGATTAGAGTTTTCGATCAGGCATCAATTGGGGCACCTGTGGGTCCTTAACCGTTGGACCCCGGCGCTGTAAATAAGCAGTCAGTTCGTTACTTTAAAAAAAAGTCTATTTAAAAGTGTTTATCACCTTACTTGCAGCGGACTTGTAGTTATGACAGATGAGGAGAGCGAGTTGGAAAAGTACGTACATGTTGCTACTGTATTATTTAATGTTCACGTAGTAATTAGCTGTTAGCCGATACAAACACCCATTCCCCAGTTGGGTTATATTGGGACGCTGCCTGTCTGCTTACTCGGTGCGTACTTTACGTACGCTCATTAGGCTCGTTCTTTTTGTTTTCGTGCCCATTTTTACCCCCAGGAATTTTCGTCCGATATGACTCATTTGCGTGTTTTTGCAGACGTGCTGTGGAGGAGCTCCTGAGGGAGACTGACAGGGCTCGGGTAAGAGCCGAGACGATGGGCCCTGCGGGATGGTGAGTCCGCCAGTGATGACGTCAATGTCTTCTTTGTTTGTACGGTAACGAATGATCCCTCATTGACTAGTGTTGACATGTGGACATGACACGGTGAATTAAACCAAAACAGCAACACAGTGACCTTGGAAAAAGCCAAATATCAGTGATTACATTTCATTGTGGTGCAACACATTTTCCCCATTTTTATAGCATCTGAAATTTTGAACCTGTTTGTGCTGATTTCTCAACAGGTTGAAATGTCCATTGCGGGGCACCAACAAGCGGTTCCTCCTCAACACCCTGCGCTCCACCGGCCTGCAGCGGGAGCCCGGCGAGTCCAAAGAGGGACACTCATCGCATTCCACGACTTGGGAGTCCTCCTGTAGGAGGAGCCGCAGCCGGTCGCCCCCCGTCAGACGAGACAGCGGACACTCGCGCAAGCGTCATCGTGGGAACATCTCCAGCGGTGACCCCAAGAGGATGGACAGGGACAGGGAGCGGGAGATGAGTCATGGACACAAAGGCGAGAGGGACAAGACGGCAGATAGACGGACGGCGGAAAAAGATAGACGGACGACAAAACCGAGGACGGGGTCAGCAAATTGATGGACCTAGGTTTTTTCATTCATCCATCCATTTTGTATGTCCTCATCTGGCTAACTGAGCTGGAGCCTGTCACCGCTGACGTTGGCGAACATGGTGGCGAGGGAAGAGGAAAACTGGCAGTAAAAGAGGCCAAAATCTAGAATGTCAGGCGGTGAGGGAGTGTAAGAGTCGAGTTGCAGAATAGGCGTGGTCATCAAATGCTAGTCTAGAAATATGTTTTAAATTAAGATTTTAACATTTCTACAGAAGTAGGTGCTCAGATTTCTTTCTGATAGTGCTTGTCCTCATTAGGGTAAGCTGGGGTCTGTCACAGCTGACTTGGGTCGAGAGGCAGGGTACACCCTGGACTGACTGCTAGTCAGTTGGAACAATTATACATTTTCCACAGTGCTTGTACTTTTTAGGTTCTTGTCTCATTCAAATGAGAAACTACTCATGAAGTAGCTTTGATGTGAAACAACAGTGGAGCCATCTTGTATTGAGGACATCGACACCGGCTGCCATTTTGTGTTTATTTTGGTGTAATTCCTTTTTTTTTTTTTTTTTTTCAAAAATGCAGTCTTTTGGTGTCCCATTTAAATCAAGACAGATTGTTAAAAATATTACCCCCCTCCCCCATCGGACTTGCTTACACTTTTTATTGTGTGATGTCGTAACAAAAATGTGACTATTTCACACAGTTTTTACCCATAATGTCAATCGGCACGGCATCACTTAAGCCATCCGCTTCGTAAATCACGTTATCCACGCGGAAGATATCATCTCTTTGAACGGTTTCCTTCCTCTTCAAAAGGATGTTCAAATATAAACACCTTTGAGCGCGTCGCTGATCGGCATCCAGTCGCGTCACTTGCCCTTTTATTGCGTGTGTGAGAGCCCCCATTAAGATACTGAGCACTTTATTGCCGATGTTAAACTCCTCTGTGCAGTCGGTATGGAGAGGGTACAAAAATACGAGCTGATTTTGGGCACCCTCCTCGCAGTTGAACCTCTCATGCAGATCAGTGAGAGCTCTTTGGTACGCAGTGTGAATTGTCTTCAACTCTACAACTAGACTTAAACTTTACAAACTGGTCCCAGTTTTACATTGTTTTTCACACAGAACAGTGAGTCTTGATTATGATGAGAAGCGGCAGTAAAACAGGCCAAACTTGAGGCAGGACAAGAGACGAGTGGTGGTAACCAAATGAGATGGTGTAGAAGTAAATTGTGATTTCAACATTTCTAAAGGTGGTAGCCGCTCTAATTTAGAGATGAGAATGCTCTAGGACCTGCCGTTTTCCCAAGCGTGAAAATGGTTGGAGTTGACATACGCGCAGTCGGTAATTGAGTTCTAGCTTAATCGACTAACCAGGAGAGGCCTTGCTTAATGGGGCCTAACACGTAGTGTACAGAAAGCAAGACTAATGGCCAGTAAACACGACACAAGCGCACCGCCGCCTCGGAACTGCTAAGTGCTGTTAAATGAGCCGTTCACATCGGTGTCACGGCTACACCGCGTAAGTCTGATGCGCCACTTTGTCCTAACGTTGGCAAATTGACCAAAATGTCTTGGAAAAATGGCTCTGTTTCAACTTTTTGGAGGAACAAAGGACTGCGATTTTAACTGTCTGGCTGGCTTTGTTGCTGAATTGATGTTGCAACTTGCGGTCTTTTGTTCCCAGTACGGTTGGTTTGATTTCTTAGCCAGAATTGACCATCAACAAATGTGAGATTTAGATGGTTTCGCACTGTTACCGGTTTTATTTTATCAGGTGTCAACTTCTTGTGTTTTGTTTCTATTCCCATCATTTTGATCTCCCAACCACAAGTTTCATCTTTCCTGTTTTTTTTTTTTTTTTTGCTTTCATTCACACAGTTAGATTTCTTGACTTCTACTTTTTGTCAACAAAGATTTTGGATTGTTTAGAATTGTTACCTTTATTATCATCATCGTCGTCATCATCATTATTATTATTATTATTGTTGTTGAAGTTGTTGACATTGCAAGTGTGCAACTGCCTTGCATACGTTTCCATCCCAACCAGAACTGGAAGTGACCAACTTTTTGTGATCGAAGAACTTTGATTTGGATCATCTGAGACAGTCAACTATTTACAGTGGACTGGCCGCCCGTAAATAACAATAATCTGTGTACAATTGACACCCATTGAAATGCATTTGGGGAGAAAAAGTTACCCCCCTCACCCAAAGTTATGCAATAAAAAGATAAAAATTAAGTATTTTCTACGAAAAACAGGTGTTGACTCGAAAAAAAATATTAAATTAAAGCAGATCAGCGAATACGAGAATCTGCGGTTGCCGAAGGTTCCACGACATAAATCCAGTAAGTCAACACGTGGGTTGTGTTTACTTAGTTCAATTTAGCGATGGCTCCACTCATCCAATGGACGGCCTGGCATCCGGCTCACGTGATCTTGGCGCGGGCACACCTGCACACGCCGAGTGGGCGCAGCCACCAGAGGAGAAGGTCCACGCCAGGGGCGAGGGCCCTGCAGCCGAGCGGCAGCCATGCATCGCGACAGTCACGCGTACCAGCAACTCGCGTTCAAGGACTCCTGCGCGTACCAGAGGGCGGCGAACCCGGACGACTTCGCCCACAACCCGCCGCCCTGCCTCTACATGAGCCGGCAGGTGCAGGCCGGGTACATGGCGGGAGCCACCCTGGAGCCGGCAGACGGCCTGGTGGAGCCCGCCTACGGGCTCCCGCTGCGTGAGGACCTCGGGATCCCGCTGTTGCACCACCACCAGCAGCAGCAGCAGGCGGGCCAGGCGCCGCAACACCCGCCGCCGCTTACGCCCGCTGCGGCCTTCGGCGACACGGACGAGCACAGCCGGTTTCACCTTCCTTTCCCCTGGATGAAAAGCAACAAGGCACACTCCCACGCGTGGAAAGCACAGTGGACAGGTAACGCGTATTAAACACGATCCTGATAATGATGATGATGATTATTAGTGACTCACAGGGAATCATTTTTATTGTCGGTTAACCTTGTCGGGCCATTTATGAAAACCGGGAAGGTCTCTTTTGGTTTTTATTGTTTCATATCTCGACAAAAAAGTTAATCATTTATAAATATGTTCAATTGAAAAAGTTTGACTCGATGAACTAGCAATTTTAAATTGACATATGCGTTATAATTCACACACTCTCGTCTGCGCAAGACTTTTCTTAAACATAGTGAACCTTTTAAATTGTGATGTTTTTAATTACAGCTTTCTGATGTGTCATTCCTTAACTATAAAGAGAACAAAATTTGACACAAAAAAGTGAATTATAATGAAATGAATTTCCCATTACCTTCGTTTTCAATTTTGGCATTAACGTTGACGATTGATTTAAACGAATTTGAATATATCTTACTGTACATTGTGTCGACTAGAAAAAAAGGTTTTGTCAGTTGTTTTATTTTAATGATTTTTAAAAAAGTGGCAGAAAATCTGAATTACAATGATATTTTAACTGCTTATTTTTCGATCAAACTTGCGTGTAGATAGAAAATGTACATGTACTTTTTTGTATTAAGACTTTAAAAGATTAATACTTTTATTACAACTGTATTTAAAAAAAATGGCTTCATAAAATAGAATCAGAACTTTAAAATGTTGACTCCTTTACTGTGCAGCATTATTAGCTGCACTGGAAAATCGGGATCATTTATTACATTTTGTTTATACTGTATTCTATAAATAATTATTTTATTACTTTTTTTGCCAAACATTATCCCCATAAAATAAAATGAGAATTTCAATTTTAAAAAATATGCTTCCTCTAGCAACTATTAACAGTGTTTGTGTTTTGGACACTTTGTCGTGTATTTAGCGGTCTTAACATTAGGTACACTTGACCAATCGAAAGCAGAAGTTTACGAAACTGTCGGTGAGCACCCAAAATGTCGCCGCTTGTCAAGTTAAAAGCTTCATTATTGAGTTATGTTGTATTCTGCGTTCTTCTAGATATACCTCATTGTATGTCAAATATGAATTATGTTTTGAGAATATCGTTTATCTTGGGTGGACCGCTTCCGAAATGATGCTAGCTGGCCGAAATAACTTAAATGATATTAGCAAAAGGGTTGATATCTTTAATCAATCAGATTTATTTTGAATTTTCTTTCACTAATCACGTTTCAAATTCGTCATTCCGACCACAATAACCTCAACACATTTGTCTTCTCTGATTGTTTGGTAAGAGAAAGACTCGTTTGACAGATAGTATACAATTTGTTTAAAAAAAAAAGCGTCAAGCTATTTACTGTCGACACCCAACGCGGGTTTACATATTTGCAGATTGTTTTTCCAATACATCTTTTTAGATTTTGAGGGTGGGTGGGGGTCCTTCGTCCCCCCCCCCCCCAGCCCCTCATTTCACAGAAAAAATATATTCAATGTTAATCAACGTTTTTTGAACATGGAGGGTAAAAAATGGCGTCAATTACATGCAGTATTTTGCTGTTCCCAGGCTGGCCCAGTCTCTAATCCTCACAAATAGTGGGGGTGAACTTTATTGGCAAACCTAGTTTAAATTTACTTTCTAACTTTTAAAAGCGAATGAAACACAAATAGTGCAGCAACATATGTAGCTAGACAATATCTCCCCCTACCTCCATTTTATTTTCTTATATTTTTGTCTGTCTTTATCATTTTACTAACAAATTATTGGTTCCAAACTGAACCGCCTGTGTTTGTCCAGGTCCGTACATGATGGCAGAGGCCGAGGAGAGCAAGCGCACCCGCACGGCCTACACACGAGCTCAGCTTCTGGAGCTGGAAAAGGAATTTCTGTTCAACCGCTACATTTCCAGGCCGCGCCGTGTGGAACTGGCGCTTACCCTCAGCCTGACGGAACGCCACATCAAGATCTGGTTCCAGAACCGCCGCATGAAGTGGAAGAAGGAGGAGGACCGGCGGCGGGCCAGGAGGGGCGAGCCCGACCAGGACTCGGCCGTCACCTCTGGGGACCAGGGTGAGGTGGCGCCGGTGGCGGGGGTCTCGCCGCCACTCTCCCCAGAGCGCCGCCACCTGGATCAAAAGAATACACTTTTTTGACGCCTTATAAGAAAAATCGTCATGGAGGGAAGTAGGAAGGGGTACACACACAACGATAATCAGGGAAAATCCGATGATTTTCCCTGCTTTGCTCAATTTTTAGATGTTTATGAACAATTATCTTGAGCATTTATTCTGCGGCGTGGGGCCTGTCAGAGGTGACTTTTTTTCCCTCTCCAATTTGCTCTGTCAGGGTGTACAATCGTGAATCTTAAACTCTTGAATATTTACAATCGCAAATCCTTTCTGCGCCAACCAGTTTCAATGATTGTGATGTGAAGCCTTCATTACCATGATATGGTAACCAAATATCCAAACAGTTAGCTCAGCTCCTTCTCAAACTTTCCGCACTATCAGTGCAGTTGTGCCTTGAAAAATAGCACTCTATAATACCGTAGTTTCTGAAAACAGAGTGTAATCAAATAATTAAATACAACGTGAAGAATTGAAGCAGCTTGTGCATCATGAATTTATGCTGAACTTCACTTCATTGTATTACAACAGACATTATGTATGCGGTTTGTTGTGTTGGTCATCCCACACATATTTGGAGCAACTAAGCATACACTTAACATTTATTTTGCCCTCATCATATATGAAGTATAGTTCCTATCTAAGATGGCTCTTCATTTAAGTGCCTGTCCCCCACCACACCTGCAAATTGGAAAACCACTAGTGAACTAAAGGTGGCTCGAAAAAATATGTTTATATGTATAAACTAAGCCTTGTTTTAATATTAAAGCACTGTGTCCGAATACATTTCATGAAGAGAGGAGGACGATGTTCTCCCGCCTCCTGGTGGAGACATCTATAGACCATCTTTCGAGCGTATGTGATTTTTAAAATTTTTTTGTAAATACAAGTACAAAAATACAAATCATGTTAGAAATTTTACGTTATGGTCTCCATTAAAGAACACATTTTATTAATGTATTTTTTTTTTTTTGTCTCTCGATTTGAGTGAACGCCCTGACTGTTGACGTACTGGGCTCCTTTATGCCAGTATTCCTGTGTTCCATTCTCATACACCAAAGATGGGAGATATACGCAAAAAAATTCTAGAGAAGGGAGAAAAAAAACAAACAAAAAAAAAAGCGCAGGTATAAGTATAGGTATTATGTAGTTTAAAGCGTTGCTTTTTTATCACACAGGAGTGCGTGTTTTTAATCAGGCACTGACAAGGACCGCACATTACAAGGCGGATGTCTCCTTGACTCAAGGACCCATTCTACAGGTGATCATCAATCATCGACCAAATTAGCATTTTTTTTTACCTCAGTTGACTCATTTGATCTTAACCCAAAAGTTTCAAAAGGTAGGTGTGTGACACCATCAATTGTTTTTTTTATCAATTAATGTATTTACAAATATCTTCCTGATATTTCATCCATGTTATAATCAGCTTGTCAACTTCCCTTCTCAGACAATCTTTCAAGGAGACATGATGGAAAAATTACTTTTTAATGTTTGTGTACAAATAGTTGGAACTTTGGAGTATCTGACTACTCATCAAACAAACAAAGAAACCATGGAAAACTTTACTTTTAACCAAATACACACTTGGGCTATGTTAACACCGCAGGTCAGTTCAGATTTATTTGGCCTCAGTATGACATAGATTCCATGTTTTTTTCATGTCAATGTGAACAATATGTTAATTAGGATGTCAATGTTGCCTCTCAAAAAATAATGAATACAGTATTGGGTAAAATTTCAGAATGAACCTAAAATGCACGAGAACATTAACGGAAAAAAATAATTTGACACTCTCCAGACTTTAGAATGCACATATACCTTTTGCACAACTCGCTCAAATGTCATCTGAAAGCCCAATTATAACCACCAGTTTAGGCTACGTAAATACATGCAATTTAAAATTGAGCTGCGGCGTCACTGTGCACGAGGTCCCGAAGACGTAGACGACATATTTTCTTGACCTCCTCAATGGCACGCTCTCTCTCCTCCGTGCACCCATTTGCGATGCGGTTGCGTATCTCCTGGAAAATACTGGCCTTCTCGCTCAAGCGGGTACAGATAACAAACGGGAAGCCGAAGCGCTCCTTGTACTCTTCGTTCAAGCAGGACAAGGTGTCGGCTTCCTCTGCGCCCAGTGAGTCCAAGCCCACGCTCGACTGCTCGCTCTTGGACTCGTGGGTCAAGGTGTGGGCCTGGAGGTCCTGGCCAGCAAGTTCCGGGTGGCACCTGAGGATCCCCTCTTTGCCTAGACATGATAAGTTAAGACTTGTCATACACACAATGTTAAGTCTCAGAAGACCTTGATCCCATTAGGGACCAAAAATCTTTTTTTTTTTTGGTTTCTCTTCAAGACCACCATATCCCTCATTGATATTGTGTAAAACATAAACGGTACCAAAACGCCACCGTTCTTGGTAAAACCCCCCAAACTGCTTTTTCTTGACCAAAATGGCATCTGGAATGCTGAGTGCGACCATATTTCCTATTGCAGTCACATTGTCAGATAATCATTGACTCACCCGATTCGGACAGAGCGTCGATGAAGTCGCAGATGGCCGCTTCCAAAGCGTCGATGTCGGCGAAGGGACGCTGAGAGCAAACGGCCGCCGCCACGATAGGACACCTCTCCACCACGTTGCCGAAAATCTTCACAAACTCCTCGTAGGGAAGCTCGTTGACTCGGGAGAGTTCCATGTTCACCCGAACGGCTGCTCTGCAACCTGAAAAGTCTTAAGACAATCATTCATCAAAAGTCCAACGTCCTCCTGGACACGCATGACCAACCCTTGGCGTCCAAAATGACACAAACACGCTACCTAAATATTGAGCTGTGTCGTCCTCTTGTCTTGGTGTGTCCAGCATCGTCGTGTTGAGGTCAAGCTTCGTCTCCCCAGAGCTCACCCATCTCAGAAAAAAAAAAGCAGACGCTCCACTTTATTTGTTTGTTATTCATCCATCCATCCATAAAAATGACAGATCACAAAAAAAAAAAAATTCTCCAAAGAATAAGAACAGTACTTTTGCAAGGTATGTGGATGCGGCAGATTAATATGCAGAGACTCTCGCAGGTAGTCGTATGCCTTCGGTCCGTGAAAGTGGAGAGTCGCGGCAAACTCCCTCTGCTCTTTGGTATATTTGTGGCTGTGTTTGGAGAGGAGGTGAACTGGAAGATCTGGAATTCAGTTGGCAAAGGCAAATTACTGAGTACCGGTGAAATGATGAGGGAGTCTTGAAGGAGGGAAAAAGTAATGTTGTGACACTCAAGGTCAAGTTTGTATTGGTGGAGTCCCTCTTTTCATTTCCGTCAAAGTGTTCATGCAGACATTTTGTTTTGTTTACAGGTCAAATCATGATGGATGCAAGTCGAGCCAAGTAAGTGAGCTTTTAAATGGATATGTGTTTTTGTTGTTGTTTTTTTTTTTTTTTTTTAATCACAAAACCTGATGATTGGCACTGGCCCACGTGACCGAAATGCTTTGTTTGAATGCGCACGTCATGTGGGCAAAAAGAACGGCTGCCATAACTGAATTACGGTGTTAATGTGACCCGTTTTGTTTTGGAGGAATTTCTTCTCGGTTCACATTTGAAGGCAAAATAAGAAGGTGTCATTTTCACTTCACCTGAGTATATGTCGAGCCGCTCCTTCAATTCATCATTCAGGATTTTCTTCACCTCGAGATCCTCCAGAAGACAACTCACGGTGTTCCTTGCCCTCCTCTCCCTGTCCTTGGCGTTCCTCTTGTCTCTTTCCAGACTCTCCACCCTCGCTAGGGCTTCACTGAGTTTGACCCTCAGCTCTTCCGGTGTTGAAGCGTAAGCGTGGTCCTAAGTCAAAATAAGAAAAATGAGAATACGGGGGGCCTCGCAAAAACGATGAGACGTCATATGAAAAATGAACGCGAATAACCTCTGGTCAAATGCGGACTTAAGAGATCGCCCCGGTAAACAAGCTGCACTTATGCATAAACAGCCGTAATTCGACTAACAGGTTTTGGGAGCTCCGAGCCGACAAGTTGTGCATGGTCACTCCCAATTAAAGTATGCTGTCAAATCAAACATAACGCCGAGTGAATTCAAGGCTGCGCGTGCAGAACCTTTGTGCAGTTAGCGACTGTAAGCTTGGGTCAGCAGCAGGCTGTTAACTGGCAAACGGTTAACGGCAGTCAGTTCTCTTCTTCTCTGTTGTCAAGCTAAACAAATACTAAAGGACAAAGAAATGTAAAACAGTCACCAAAAAAAAATTTAAAAAACAGGCCCGCTTTACATTTTATGCATTTGCTTTCTCAAATCAGGTGATTGAAAGTACACTTGTAGCCGCGTTTATCTAAATTTTAGCTAGCTGTGGCTGTATTAGCTCACTTGTGTTGGCAATGGCCGACATGTGTCAGACAATTCCATTTTGTGGACACCAACGGCAACTTATTTCCACACAGAGGAGTGGGTGTGAAGTGTCAAGGCAGAGGGTTTCTTTCAACCTTTTTTTGCAACCCTATTATTTGATTGGTCGATTCAGCGCCGGGGCTTGCACTTATTACTCACAACAGCGGGCACAGGTACGGATTTGGGCTCAGGCTGGGTGGTGGTCTCTTTGACAAGCTTGGAAGTATCTGTTGGGAGGGGCTCCCGTGCCTTCTGTGAGGTCTGAGACATCCTGGGAGCCTTCGTATTCAGCAAAAGCGGGGGGGAAAAAAATTCAGCGTCATGTTGCATTGAATGTTGTAATCCTTTAAGCCCAGTGATATGACTACCTTATTATCAGGAGGTTTGAAACAGCAGACAGGAACAGTTCCTTCTCTGAGCCTGACTGTCTGACCTGTTCTGTCAAAGTCTTCCGGTCTGAAGTGCTCACTGCAGAGCATGGTTGACGAATTGGAAGCAAATCCTCCTCTTCTGACAGCTTTTTCCCATTTTTTTCTCAGCACTCTGTCTTTGGGAAACCTACCCAGTAGATGCGTGAGAGAATAGTTAGCAGGAAGCCAATTAATTAAGAACATTAATGGAGAGTTTTTCAAAGCTTATGTGTCATCCGGCGAAAGGAAAACCCAGAATTGGAAAAAATATACAAGAAAAACTTTTATTCATCATCAATTTCTTTTACTTTTATTCAAAAGTGGAAGACATTTTGAAATCGTGTTTTTTTGGGTCGTGTAGACTGATTTTTGCAGTCAAGGCCAACAGTGTTCAACTATTCAATTTAATATATGTGTGGTCAACACCAAGTTGAGCCAAGCCAACTGTAACAATTATCAAAATTTTCTTCTTCTTTCTATTTCGTCAATTGTATGCTCCCTGTGCTGCCGCCGACAGGTCAGTCTTGGTACTACCACAAATATAACGAGGTGTTTATAAAAACAGGAAACGCACACGTGGCGATTTTCACATTTGAAATGTGCGTGGACCGATCAAGCAACTAATAGCAAAGTTTTTCCTTTTGGCGCATTTTAGTTTTATAGGACAGATTTATGAGTTTGAAGGTCCCGCAGGAAGTCTCGGACCATGCATAGGTTTAGGAGCGGAGTCGGCAAATTCTGGCTTGAGGCATCCTTTTTAAGCCATAGTTCAGTTTTACCTGTGAAATGAAATCCCACGAGCTCTGGTTTCGACTGTGAAACGGTTGGTACAAGTCAAGGAAGAACACGAATGAGGCATCTTATCGCCGATCCTCTCCACTTCGCCACATTCAAAATGGCGACGACGTCGACGTGTGTTAATACTCAAAAAGCGGTGGCTCAGTATGTACTTCTGTGCTCCAAACCGTCTCGTTTGCGCGTACAAAATAAGATATAACTGAGTGTAGTTAAAAGGCTAAGTCCAATTCAAAAAAAACAACAACAATGAGTCAGGATCGTATCTGAACGACAAAACTACTGCACGGGATAATGGTGGTCGTCCTATCCTATGGCAGTCGTCAAGCGAGAAGAAGCTCGCCGTCATTGGCTGGCATTGTACTTCCTTTTTTCGCAGTGATTGGCCAAGCTGCTCGTCATATGGTCGCGGCCCCTCATCGCTGATTGGTCAGTTTGGGCAAAGTCTTGTTTTTTTTTTTTTAAATCATTGTTTTGGTTTTTTTTTTTCAGGTCGAATCACGACCGTTTTATATTTGACTAAATTAGTTGCTATAAATGAAATATTTAGCGATACAAAACGGATCAGGCAAGTTATTTTTTTTAATTTAGTTTTTTCTACACTCGAACAGAAAACAATGCATGACAATAAAATGTGGAAAATATTGGGCTACATGGGAGTTATTTATAAATGGAATGTCAGGTAAGTATGTTTTTTAAAAGATGTGTTTTCTTGAATTTATTTTTTTAGGGCAAAATGTTGGATAATAATACAGTAAATGGATAAATGGATCAGATCTTGGATGGATGGCTTTATATGTACAAACTTAGTGCCAGGTAAAGCTAGTTCATTTATTTTGCAAGGGCTAAATATTGACTGTTAAGCATTAATTAAATTATTGAAATATTTTTTGGAAAAATATGGCTATATAACAAATTATTAATAGCACTACGGAGGCATTTTGTGAGTAAGTGCATTTTTATTGCTGGTTTAATGCTTCAGCTTGGAAAAATACATAAAAACATGACATTCAAACTTATAATATTGAAAGCTCTGCTCATCTGGGGGGGGGGGGATTTTACACGGTGACACAAACATTAAAAACGGAAAAAGATTCCCCAAAAATAACAAAATCTGCCCCTACTTTTTTTTTTTTTACTCTTCACAGCGACTGTAGTTCCAGATGGAGTAATCTTATCTTACATACAGCATGTATCTAAGAAAATAATATGAGGTGTGTTTGTTTTAACTTGCATGATGATGATGATCAAGGATAATGTTAAAAAAAAAATACATTGGGGAAAAAAAACTCAGCAAATCATTTTCCTTTGACATTTCTACTCATGATGCCCACTGGCCAGTTTATGCAAGCTTATAAAATGAATGAACATTAAACGGCATACGCAAAGCAAATATAACAAGTAGAAACCAAAGAGGAAGTGATCCAATCATGGCTTACATGAAGATGCAGATTCACGTGAGAACCTTTTCCACCATTTTTCTCATGACAAAAATGACAACATTCAGGCTCATGCAGGAGCTATTTACAATGTGGAGCCTTGGCAAAGGTCTTTGCTTTGCTTTTAGTTTTTTGCTAAACTGTAAAACATGTGGATGTACTGAAATGATTATTTTGGGGGGTCATCGGACGGTTTTGTTTGGTTTTCGTCCTACTGCGTCTCGCCCTACTCCTGTGGGGCAAAGGGGGAAGCGTCCATAATGGCGAACGCGTTGCTGTTGTCGCTCGATGTCTGGTTGATGGTGTTGTGGTAGAGCTGAAAGAAGAAGTGGGAGCGAGTCGGTGTCAACAAGGCATACATAAATCAGAACCACTGACATACATTTACAATCTAAATTCTTATTCTTGTTCCATGTAATCATTTCCTCCCAACTGTCTTATTTTCTTAATTTTGTCACAGTCCTCATGGCTTCCTGTGCGTGAATCTCAGATTTCTTTTCCCTACAGTCCAGATTAAAAATCGAATGCGGCCCTTGAGCGTAAAAATTCCCTCCCTTCGGATTAGAGATAAACGTACCTTCTCCTCGCCGACCGTCAGCTGTTCCCACATGAAGGCCACCAATTTGGAGAAGGCGGGTCGGTTGCAGGGGTCCAGGGCCCAGCAGTTGCACATCATCCGATACCTGGAGAAGGAAACGTATGCCTTTCTGTGATTCCTCCAGTCTTTCTGTGTCTCGATTACAACCTGCCGATGACACCTACACGGACTCGTCAGCGTAGTAAGGACATTCCATCTTGAACCCCCTCTCAATCATGGAATAGAATCCGTGGTCCACCTTTATGCCCGGGTATGGGGTGACACCCAGAGAGAATATTTCCCACAGCAGGATGCCGTACGCCCACACGTCACTCTTCATGGTGTACAGCCCCTGGAAGATGCTCTCCGGCGCCATCCACTTGACAGGCAAACGCACCTGGCGGGCATTAAAAGTCATTTTACAGAAGCGTCACAAAGAGAAAAAAAAAAAAAAAGAATGTTTTTCATGCGACTTACGTTGCCTCTCACGACGTAGTTGGAATCATTGTCGATGTCCCGCGCCAATCCGAAGTCGGCGATTTTCACCTGTCGGCCTTTGGTCACCAGCACGTTACGAGCTGCCAGGTCACGATGGATACACTGTTGACACGTCATATGGTTACAGTGTTGCCTTGAGGTAAAATAGCACTCGAGAAGATTGTACTTTTGAGAAAAAAAAAACAGTCATGGCAGAATTAAATCAAAGGTAAAGAATGAAGCCGTTTTTGCCATTTTTTTTGCCTTGGCCACAAGGGGGCAGTGTCATATAAACAATAAAGGTTAATGTATGTACAGGTGCTGGAGGTTACGTACATTTTTGGAGGAGAGGAAGTCCATGCCTTTGGCCACTTGGACAGCAAAGCTCAACAGGTCATCGAAAGTCAGGGCCTGCAGGTCATCCGGCTCTCCGTTCTCAGAGCTCTCCGTGTCTGCAGATGAATCTGTCGTCTTGGCATCCATAAAGAGTCACCTGCATTTTCTAAAGTCCCGATCCACTGACCTTCACCACAGTCCAAGTTGTCCAAGCTGGAACAGAGGAGGGATGCGTCCTCCTGGCTGCCGGCCGGGGCAGGGTGCATCCGCATGTAGTTGTCCACGGCGCCCTCCTGCACCCTGAAAACACACAACAAGGTCTTGGATGATTTAAAAAACAAACACACACACACAAACCACTCCAGATAGATGTTCACAACATCCCTACGTGGTTGAGTTTTTCCCTGGCATCAGGTTGTGATAGAGGCTCCTGTTGCGATCCCGGGTGAAAGCGTCCACTGCCGACTTGTGGTAGCGCTCGCTGCTGCTCTTCAGATAGTTCAGCAAGTCGCCGTAGCAACAGTACTCGAATATCAGATAGATGGGGCCTACGTGGAAAGGGGAAATTCCAAATTTTCGAAAAGACCCCAAAAACTTTTTAAAAAGACAATACCGGTACGGTAGTAGCCAATGGCAGAGCAGCTATGAGTATGTTGCGTTCAGGAAACTCGCAGCTGCGAGTAGGGGGCCACACTCTATTTTTATCTTTCGTATCTTGAAATTTCTTTCGTAACAAGAGGCAGTATTTTCCTGTTGAGACGTTTCGTAACTTGAAAATTTCGTACAAAGAGATGTTCGTAAGTAGAGGTACCACTGTAATGGAAATTGTGACTGAAATCATAAAAGATTGACAGTCTCAAGTAAACGTACCCGACCCCGTGCATGCTCCCAGCAGGTTAACGATGTTAGCGTGGTGGCCGATGTGCGTCAGCATCTTGAGTTCGGACATCAGAGCCTCTTTATCCACTTGCTGGTGTTTCTCTGCAAGCGACCGCATTTGTCAAGTCTCACCGGTTTCTTCACACTCGAATTCACTCGGGACACAATTGCCGAACAACCGCCGACCTTTAAGCATTTTGACGGCCACCTGCTGTGCCACGCCAGCCTTCTTGATGCCGTACGCCGCGGCCTGCACCACCATGCCAAAAGCACCAGAGCCCAATTCTTTCCCTGAAGGACCACACGGGAACTTGACTGTGCATACAGTATGTATACATACCGTATTGGCCCGAATATAAGACAGCCCTGATTATAAGACGACCCCCTCTTTTTCAAGACTCAAGTTTGAAAAAAGACTTTTTGAACACCACATTAATTTTTATACAGAAAATAATTACAGTACATCTGAAACAAATGATTATAACATTATATTTGAGAGAAAAAGCATGTTGTTATTTTGCCTCATTCAAATCTTAATATCTGAACATTTAAATATGTAAACTAAAGTGCAATCACATTTGTAAATGAATGGCTTCTGGTTTTTGAAATGTAAATTACATCATAACTTCTCCTCAGCTGCCGGTTAACCTGGCCGATCTTCGACCCACTTTTCTCCAGATTGTCGCTACGTTTCTCCATTTTCTGTTATCTCTTCTATTATTTTCTTCTCTTTTCTTTCTTACCGCAATTTTTTTATTTTTCTGCTTCGTGCTACCGCTATTTTTATTTTTATTCTTCGTGGCAGGGGTTCACTTTGGCCTGGGGAGTCAAGTTCAGCATTCGCTTCAATGATATCTGGCGCCATCTAGCGTCGTGAATGGGTATAACGTCAAGACCCCGAATATAAGATGACCCCCACTTTTTCCAGTCTTATTTCAATGCAAAAAACACCGTCTTATATAGGGGCCAATACGGTGTGTGTGTGTATATATATATATATGCACATATATATGCATATATGCATGCACAATCATATATCAAATGAAAGTATGACAAAAAATGATCCGAACCTAATTGCAAGTTCTCCCTGGGAAACTCCCATTTCTGTTCATACTCAAAGTCCTTGAAGTTAATGTAGATGTAATCGTTATCATTGGGGCCCACCATCTGGATCATCTGCAGCTGGGGCTGATACTGCGGTTTCTATTGGACATTTTTCAGACATGAGTGTGCCGCCTCTTAGGTTTGCCCGCGTGCACGGCTGCCTCACCTTCTTCTTGACCGTATACACGAGCACCACGCTGACGGTGAGCAAAGCCACAACCAGGATCGCGCTGCCAACTTTCAACTCTGTGTATACACCAGATACTCCATACGGTCGGTTTACAATTTTGATTTGATATCGTGCGGCTGGAGCTTTCATCAGGTTTTGGTAACATGCAACAACATGCACACTCTCTGACTTTGTGAGACAGACCCATCATGATAAGAAAATCAAACCTCTGGAGCCCTCCCGGGAAGACCGGTAGTACACCAATTGCGGGGGCGTGCACCAGGAGCCAACTGAGTTGGCCAGGCAAAATTTCAAGTGGTGTCCATCCAGCAGCTCTCTCCCGGTTGCGCTCTTGATGATCTTTCGGCAGCTTACGTCGGAGTCGGCTCGCCAGGTTCCGGGGATCTCTTTCCAGAAGGAGTGACCCTCACAGCTGGAATATTTTTTTTTTAAAAAGCAGAGGATGTCTCGCGGGTGGTGATAAAAGACAGCGTGTTGGTAAATTGTGCAAGCGCACCTTTCGTTGCCAGGAAAACAAGACATCCACGTGTAATTTGCCGGCACGCCGCTGGCTGTCTGGATTTGGATGCTGTTGTTGTCCTCGCTGATGCCGAATTTGAATTTTGGTTCATCTGAATCATAAAAAGGGTGCACACAGCCCAGCTTCAGGTTCGGCAAATGGTATTCGTGTATTTCCCTCAGTGGTGGGAAGTACTGAAGATTTTTCACAAGTCTGTATTTGAATACTTTTTTTTTTTTTTTTTCTGACCACTTTGCACTTTGTCATTCTTCGCAGAGGAAAAAGAATCCACGCCAAACTGACGTACGTACGAGACTTCGACTCAAGTACAGGCTGTGAGTACTTTCAACTTTTCAGTTTCTTACCGACAACGCACACAGACACGGACTCGTTTCTGCTTTTTCCACCCGCCTCAACGTATAGTTTGTATTCTCCTGATTTGATTCCACCGCACAGGTTCACCGCCCTGACAGAACACAAAAAAATATGAGTCGATGCTCTCCAGTAGATTTCGGTGGCAATGCGCACATTTATGACATCATTAAAAATGGGTTCAGGATAGCTGCAGGTTTGCCAAAGCTAAATTCCGCATAAAGGTAAAACGAATTACAAATTCCTCATCCACTCGGATGACATCGTGTAGCCTTTTCGCTATATTAGCTCTTTAGCCCTACCTGTGCGTTGTGACCCAATCCTCCGTGTCGCATTTGGACACCTTGCCATCGGGCGTCTCCCACATGCATCGCTGCAGCACAGGGTGGTAAAACACGGAGGCTTGCAAACACGCGCCAGCTGCCTCTTGACTCAGCAAAGTTTTTCTCGCATCCAGCTGCACCCTGAGGAAGCCTTCCGCTGAGGGAATGCATGAGAAGAAAAAAATAAAAGAACCGGGCTTTTCCGCGGGGCATTCAAGAGCCTTCAAAGTCATTGCATGGATTTTGTCCGGAGTATCAACATTTGGAAAAACAGATTTTATGGTTGTACATTCCGGACAGATATCAAAATGCGCGCTTGTTTGCGATGAGTCGCAATTTAACTTTGGAAAACGTGGGACGAATCATCATTCCAATTTTGGCATGCGCGTGGGCATTCGATTTATTTGAAGTTGCGTCAAAACACGTGAAATTTGATTTTCACATTTGAAGACGTTGAAAGCAAAGAACGCGACGGTACATTTGCCTGAGCCAGAACTTCCCTAAACTGAGGAATTTCAACCAGCATGTTACAAACGAATATTAGTCTCTCATTTGACAGAAGGCTTTTCAAAAAGACGCCCAGGAACAGTTTCCAAAGCGTGACGACCGACCCTGGACGCTGATGTCAACGGACTTGGTTGCGCCATCTTGAGCCCTGCAGGTGTACGTGCCGCCGTGGCCCGCATCCACCGAGTCAACGAACCAGTAAACCATCGAGGTTTTCCCATGCGAGTCAAATCGGCTGCACATCTGGGAAGGACAAGACGCCATCACAAGATGCCGCCTTTCGTTGGCGTGAATTTGCAAATGATGCCGCACCTCCTTGATTTTTGCAGAGCACGGAAATTCGTCGGGTGTCAACTGCCGGCCGTCTTTCTCCCACGCTGCCTTTCGCCGCCCCCAGCGGTTGAACCTGCAGCGAAGCAGGAGAGGCTCCCCGGGACTCAAAATCACACTGGAGACCTCGTCCTTATCCACCAGGTTACTCTCTATGTCTTATATCACACAAAACGATGGAACTTATTTCAGATTTTTTTTTCTCCTTTTTTTTTTCCCCTTCTCATAAATATAACGTAAGCCCATTGAAAAGCGTTAATCACCATAGTCGTACAGTTGGGAGCATTCACACCCTTGGCTGTTAGTTGCGCAACACATCACTCCTTTGTTTGTGAATCCAACGCTGGTGATTGTGCTCTCATTTTTTCCCACACCTTCGACTGCTTCGTCTTGCATTCTGACGGAGAAAAAGTTAGTCATCGTCGTCACCAGATGGGCTCTTGCGCGACGTTTGAAAAGATGCGCGTGACATTTTACCCTGACCACTCCAGAATAGGCTGAGGGAAGCCCTCAGACGCGCACTTAAAATGGGGGGAACTCTTTGGATCGTTTGCGTGGACCAGCGTCAGACGAGGTTTTGTGGGCCGTTCTAAGGTGAGGCGTTAAGCCCAGAAAAAAAAAAAAAAGTCACATCGGTACACTTGAATGATTCACAAGACACAAAGGAACAGGTACTCACTCGTAACCACATGTAGAGC
This sequence comes from Hippocampus comes, assembly GCF_001891065.2. Taxonomy (NCBI): domain Eukaryota; kingdom Metazoa; phylum Chordata; class Actinopteri; order Syngnathiformes; family Syngnathidae; genus Hippocampus; species Hippocampus comes. The sequence continues at coordinate 372,217 of NW_017805136.1, forward strand.
AAAAGTCAACGAGCGCTCAGCCGTGCACCTGATGGTATACTCCCCAGAAATATTCTCAGAAAGCACTGGCAGGACCGTCATGAAATTGGCCTCTCTGTCAAAAAGAAAAAAAAAACTCCATGGAAAAACATGCAAAACAATAATCACAATTATATTTGTTAGCCAAAACACACGTATGGCGCGCTCTGTCCTTCAATGCTAACAAAAGAGCATCAATACTCACAGGCCTATATTCTTTATCCTCTGCGAGAAACAACTCCCATAACTGCAGCTGATTGAGTGACTTAATGATTGCGAAAGTCATTTGTTTTTGCATAACTGTATCATACTGCCCCCAGTGGCCAAGTTGTGCACACACCAATGCAAAAAACGCTTTACAGTGGTACCCCTACTGACAAACGTCTCTTCATATGAAATTTTCACATTACGAAACGCCTCAACAGGAAAATATTGCCTCTTGTTGCGAAAGAAATTTCAAGATACGAAAAGTAAAAATACAGCCTGGCCTGCTACTCGCAGCTCCGAGTTTCCTGAACGCAACGTACTCATAGCTGCTCTGCCATTGGCTATTACCGAGCAGCATCCTGGCATCCCATTGGCTAAGAGGGACTTCTGTCATATGTGTCTGTCTGTGTGTCAGTTCTTTACAAAACGCCAGGCAAAAACCTCCTCTGAGAGAGAACATGAACTAAAGAGGGCAACAAAACGATGAGGACTCAGTTAAAAGTTAAATGACCTCTATTCTTTGTTTTTTACATTATGCACAACTCTCATTTATTGTGCCCTAATCGAAATGTAACATGTATTTGTTCCATATTTTGATGCATTTTTATGCTTTAGAAAACATTTATGTCTGAATTTTGAGGGGGCTTGGAACGGATGAGGGCATTTACATGGAAAACGCGTTTTTACTGACAAAATTTTCTAGTTAGGAAATTTCTTCCAGAACCAATTAATTTAGTAAATTGAGGTACCACTGTAATTGAATCCATTCTGTTCCACGGGGTCGTTAGGACGCTGGAATGGATTAATGGCGTTTCCATTTATTTCAATGGCAAAGTCAAAGTTGATTTGAGATACTCTACAGAAATTATAAATAGATCAAATATAATACAATTACAAAATGAGAACTAGTGAATCATTCCTAACATGCCGTATTTTTACACACTTTAATAGATAAATTACCTGCCCCATTTGTCTGTTTGTATTATTATTATTTTTTTTAAATATGCCCCTTGAGCACACACGTTTGCCCACATGTACAAGAATGAAACACAAAATAACAAAATGCTGTACACGCTTACAATGGTAATAGGTGATGCAAATTTCTCCTGAAGCTGCACGGGCTGCATGTGTGGAAGCCCTCCAAGGAGATGACCAGTCTCTTACCCACACCCACCTCCAAAGAGACCGGAGCGGAGGCATTCAGGTGGTGCGCCGGGTAGAAACACTCGATCTGGAAATACGTCATCTGGAGTGTTGACCACTTTCGATACCAAATACTGTACACAAAATACACTTGGAGCATTTACCGCCTGACTCGGTGTGCATTTCTCTTCGGGTAAGATGCCTTCGCAGCAATGCACGCTGACAGCGCACAGCAGCAGAACACCTTGAAAGGTAGTCATTAAAAAAAAATAAAAATAATGATAGTCAAATTCATAATCCACATATTTTAAATGACATTTATGGCTAAGGTAAATTTTGAATAGTATTCTTGGTCCCAGCTCTCTATGGAATAGTAAGCTAAAAAATAATTTTAAGGCACAAATACCTAAAATATGCATTTACCCCACTATCCCCAAAAATAAAAAAACAAAACAAAACGTCATACTCACCCGCAATCATTAGTGTGTGTGTGAACATCTTTTCGTCTCTCTCTGTTTGTCACAATGAAACTTCTCAGGTTGAGTTTACGATTTTTTTTTTCTTAAGAAAGGGAAGCCCGCCTGGCTACCTGATAAATAGAAAGTCTACTTCCTATTCTGAAAACCACTTTAGTTCCTAAAACTACTATGACTCGTGTTTTTTTTTTCTACCGCATTTAATTCTTATTGTCACCATTGCTATTACAGCCCATAATACAAATACATATTTGAATCGCTGGCTTTGTTCAGATGACCCTTTTAGATGCCCCATTTAATTTGACAGGAAAATTGCCCAAACATCATAAAAATGTATATTTATTTTGAATAAATTGTAAAATTCCCACAAAATAATACAAAATAAAAGCTTCAAGCACAAGGCCCATTTTTTTGTAACTTTCAAGTAGCCTCGGAATTCGCCCAAAATGGTTACTTTAAACCAAAATGGCCGACTTCCTCTTGAATTTCGCACACCAATCCTTCAGAGCATCCTGTTTTTCTTCCGTGGAGGCTGAATTGGTTAGTTGCGGAATGAATATGTATATTGAGGTTTTGTAATTAATAATAATAATAATAATACATTTTATTTATAAGCGCCTTTCAAGACACCCAAGGACACTTTACAAAAAGGACAAAACAATAATTGTCATCACAAATACATCCACTCTGTCAGAGTGAACTATTAGTTGAAATAAACACCTTTCAGTCATTCATTTGTGAAACAGCATACTCGGCTTGCTTCACTGAATCATGTCGCTCGTCAATGTCAACCCATGTGATGACCTCGGCCAAAAATGTCAACCATATCTTTGTTTCTCCCCCGCCTGTCAGCAAGCTAACATATTTTGCTGTTTGCATGTGTACGTCTGCTTGCAGTTAATTTACCAGAAAATCGTATGGGAGTTTGACGGATAGTGTTCAATGGAAAATCTCTTTTTTTTTTCTTGGTGAAAACTTTTACTCATTTGGCTTTTCATTCGCTTTTGTAAAATGTTTTAAATTCTGACGAGATTTTTACGGACACCCAGTACAGCAGCATCACTGTGCATCTTACACATGAAGCATGTCCCGTACAGAGGCAGAGGAAAGGCGATTACCCACAATGCAAAGTGGGTCCCGGGCAGTGCACCGCAGGCAAACCTGGCAGTGAGCAAAAACAACAACAGGCTGCACTTTTTCTTTTTTTTTTTTTTTTAATTAGCAAAGGAAAGCGTCTGCATGGATGGCGACCCTCGCGATCACTGTTCCGTGCGTGCGGTGATCTAAATCCGGAAGCCAAACATGCACCCCAGTGTGATGACGTGAGTACCGCAGCGCATTTTTTAAGTGGTCCCGACGCCACAGAGGAGGTGAATTTTAGGAGCAAAAAAGGGGGGATCGTTTGCAGGCTAGCCGAGCTGGGCTAGCTCGCTAGCTCTGTGCGGCTCTCTATGTTTGAGTGTCTTCCGGCAGCAGAAGCGGCGGCGGCGGTGCCATGAACAGCGGACTCCCAGCCTCAGCTGCTCCGCTCGGGGGTGCCGGGTTACCCAATGTCAAAGTGAAGTTTTGCCGTTACTACGCGAAAGACAAAACGTGCTTCTATGGAGACGAGTGCCAGTTCCTGCACGAGGATCCGTCCATGGCTAGCCTGAGCCCCGTCCCGTTGTCTCTACCCGGTGGTGGCGGGACTGCAGCGGGATATTCCCTCGGAGGTTCCGGGGCCTCCTGCCCCGGCGGCGGAGGAGGAACCGGCGTGCCCAAGAAGAGTGAAGCCATGGGGCTTGCGCAGAGCTCTCTGGACGGGTCGTTGCTAGCCAGTGAGTAACGCTTTTACGTCATAGCCGGGACCTCACTTGGGGTAGCATCGGACTTTAAGAGGAGCCTGGTGGGGCTTGACTGAAAATTTAGCCCGGGGATTCATTTGAGGCCTCCTGGTCCCCCAAACGAATTTCAGGGAATTTCCCCGTCGTATGTAATTCGGCATATCGTCTACTCTGTGCCGTGGAGTTCATTGGGCGCCTTTTAACACTGGCGCGACTTGTTGTTGATGATGTTGTTGTGAAAATGAAGCTTTAACAGCTTGTTCCCCCACTCGCGAATGAGGCCTGGTAATTTGACAGCTGCGAGTGGACAGAAAGCACTTAACGTTAGCCCCCTGTAGCATCTTAGTAGCCATTTACAGAAAAAAGTAAGCCCGCCATATTTTACGTTATTAATCACTAATCCAAACTCATGTTAACTCGTGTGGCGGTTAATCATAATCTCGTCCGTGTGTTTACATGTTCGCGAAATATAGCCGTGTTGCTAACCTAGCTAAGAGCTAACGTAGCGGTCCACGAGGTAGTGTTTTGTTTTGTTTGCCGTCATTTCTTGAGGGCAAACAAACCAGAAGGAGTGTAAAGTTATTCTCACGGAACAAAGCTAATGGCCAAATGTCTTAATAATGAGGCCGCTGGTGGTGCGTCGGAATTGGCATGGTCGTTGCTTGCACTTGTGGAACTGTTTACATTTTTTCTAATGAGCGCTGGAATCGGTTACACACAGTCGGGAACGTTCAAACTTCCTAAACGACTTCCTCCACTTGACACCATCCTTGTTCAACATTGAATTACTCGCTTTATCTGTCCTTTGCAGTTCCAGGGATGGAGGGAGCGAGTCTGAGCGACGCCAACCTCACCAATTCCTACTTCAGCAGCAGCTTCATTGGAGTGAATGGATTTGGAAGTCCCGCAGAGTCCAAATACTCCATGATGCAGGTACTGTCCCACATGAACTAGTACAGTCAAACCATTTGCGGTTTGTTCCCCATCATTCTTTCGTGACATTATCAACACCCAAAGAAGCAGCCAGCGCTCATTTGTATCTCTCTGTGGTTGGATCATGTAAAAAAAAAAAAAAGCTGAAGAAAAAGCCAAACATATGTGGAGGTGACTGTTCACATAGTCACAGAGCTGACATCACATATGACTAAAGAAATGTGAACCCCAAGTTGTATGGCTTTTTATATTAGTCAGGGTTTTGCATCTACAAGAGTCTTTACTTGAATGAATATAAAATCCGATACAAATGTACATACAGTAGCTTGCTCCCTTGTGTTTTGAATCCCTCCATCTCTTCGTAGCGAATCACTACCAGCAGCAGCTCTCCCAGTCTGCTCAATGATGGTGCCAAGAATTTTAGCCACAGCACTCATGGTAAGACCAGTGTTGCCTTGATTCCCATTAAAATTGCTTTAAAAAAAACCAAAAAAATTCTCTATGTAGATCCAGTCAACTCCCCGACGTCGTCGCTGTTCAGCGATTTTGGTGCTCTTGGCATTTCTCAACGGAGAAAGGTGAGCAGAAAAAACAAAACAAATAAAAGGTGTCCTGAGTGTGGGATTTGTTTGTAAGGCATCAACATGCACATTTTTTTTTTTTTTTTTTTTTTTTTGTAGTCAACATTCTGATGTCATGACACTCGCTATTGCAGATTCTTAGGGGGCGGGGCCAGGTCTGAGGTGGATTATGTGTGTAACGACTTCTTTTTCCTTCAGGCGCCCAATCCGACAGCAAGTGAGTTCATCCCTAAGGGAGCTCCACGAATAGCCACCATGGCGCCGTCTTCTGTTCAGGCCTTCCCCTCGCCTCTTTTTGCCCACCCGGGTCTTAACAGCTCCACAACTGCCGCTTTAGCTCCAGGTGGCGTCTCCTTTTATTTATTGATTTATTTAAAACTACACAGTTTTTTTATTTTTATTTTTCTGAATTGCTCCAAACTTGCTTGAATTATCTGATGTCAGGCATGTCTTTATCGGCGGGCTCATCTCCCCTTCACTCACCGAAAATTACGCCGCATACCTCACCCGCTCCGCGCCGCCGCAGCCACACCCCGAACCCGGTCAACTACATGGTGCCCACCACGGCGGCGGACCCGGGCGCTCACATCATCCAGAAAGAGACTGTCGGGGGGACCACGTACTTCTACACGGACAATACCCCTGCGCCGATGGCCGGCATGGTACGTGCACGTATACTTTGGAAGACAAATGTTTTTCATCTGCAAGGTCTCTTTGTGACTTTTCTGTGTACAGCCGCTGGCTTTCAGTCAGAAAATGACTATCCAGTTTTCATTTTTCAAGAAAATGGGAAGCTCAGTGTTTCTGGTTTCACCGCAGGTGTTTCCTACGTACCACATTTACCCCCCCACGGCACCCCACGTGGCCTACATGCAGCCCAAAGCCAACGCACCGTCCTTCTTCATGGCAGATGAACTCCGACAGGTATCTCCCCCGTCGCCTCTTCTCATTGCAAATGGCGCTCGTGACCCGCCGGTTAACATCTTCCGACACCCTCCAGGAATTAATCAACCGACACCTGATAACCATGGCGCAGATCGACCATTCGGAAAACGCAGGTAGAATTCCCGAAGCGTCCAAATCTTTTCCCCCGTGGCGCACGGCGTCAAAAATGGCTTCCTGTGTTGTGCAGACGTGCCGTCCGAGGTGGACAGCTACCACAGCCTGTTCCCCCTGGAGGCCCTGCCCCCGCCCAACCGCATGCAAAAGACCAGCAACTTCAGCTACATCACGTCCTGCTACAAGGCGGTCAACAGCAAGGACGACCTGCCCTACTGCCTGAGGAGGATACACGGTAGCTACACGCCCTAAAAACGCCGCCATCCTGGTATGTTTTTTTTGTCGTACAGCGCACGTGCGCGAGGTTTTGGAGGTACTGCGAGGGAATGTTTTGGAGGGCTGTTCATGTTACAAGCGCATGTCGTAATGCTGAAGGGAGTCGAAGGAAGTCAAGGTTGCTTTTCTCCAAATCCTCTCTTTTATTATTGAGTTAATAATGTGTCAATAATTATGTGTATGTAGCCAACTCTATGATCCGACACCCACGTCACTCACCGGATCAGGACCCCGCCTCTTCAAACCCTACACACTCAAAAGTCACAAATGCTATCCTATAGCGTGCGTTTGGTGTCCTCAAACGGACAAAGCTTCGCCCGTGTTACTTTGGCGCATAATCGGCAATCTTAATTTTGATCGAATTACGTGGTGACTCAAAGGCGCAATCGCTTGGAATACTCCATTTTGTGTTTGTGATCGTTCAGGCTTCCGCCTCGTGAACACCAAGTGTATGATGCTGGTGGACATGTGGAAGAAGATTCAGCACTCCAATTCGGTCACCCTGCGGGAGGTCTTCACCACAAAGGCCTTTGGAGACCACTGTGAGTCTTGGTCCGCTTCACTTAGCCTGCGGGAATCAAATTCAAGGCTGCACGACAACAGTAACGGGTTGTACAACGCAAGGAGTTTATCAGAGCTATTTTTCAGCGTTAAACACGCTCAGGGTTACATTACCCGTGAACTCATTCAGTACCAGCCAATTCCAGACCAAGTCTGAAAAGACGTTTAAAAACGTCTTTGAGAGTGAATGAGTTAACAAGGGAGTGTTTTTTTTTTTTTTTTTAACTAATTAAACTGATTTAAACCTTTATTTTTTTCCTCCCCCCTCCCCCACCAGCTTTGGTGTTCTCCTATGACTTCCACGCAGGCGCAGAAACCATGTTCAGCCGACACTTCAACGACCCGGCAGCCGACTCGTATTTTACCAAGAGGAAGTGGGGTGAGTGGCTCTGCCTTCAAATATCGCCCCCACCCCCACCGCCCCTGCCTATTTATTTATGTTTTTACTTTTAAATTTTGCTTGCCGCACTTTCTTGTAAGGGAACCGGGTCACCCGCTCAGGCACGTCAGTCCAGTTGAGGCGCGGCTATCGTTTGTTGTCGCGGGTCGTAGCGCACCGGGTTAGGGACGCATTTCTGTTTTCGATGACGTCATTTCTCGACTCTTGGCAAGAACGCAAGCGAGACCTGGAGCTATGAGGAAACTGTGGCTGAAAGTGATCCTTTAGGCAGGTGCTGTTGTCGCCCTCTTCAACGGGAACAGGGCCGGGGCACCAAAAAAAAAAAAAACATCCCAGAAAAGACACCAGATTTCGCAAGCGTGCGTCACACTCAAATATTGCAGCCACGATGCTCTTCCTGTTAGCATCCGCCTGCTAAAATCAAATTCGGAATGAATTTCTTTGTGGAAAGTGATATCCAAAGCGTTGTCAAGGCTCAAACCGTTTTAGCGAACTTTTCTTGAGCCATTTGACAGGATCGGTGCTTTCGACAAGCCGAATAAAGAGCTCGCCCGCAACAAGATAAGGAAGTTGTCAGTTTGTCATGTCATCCCTTTCACAAGCTGTGTTTGTGTGATAAAAACATTTTTTTTTTTTTTTTTGCGTGTGTATGTTTTGTGCAGGACAACACGAGCCTCCCCCGCCGCGGCAGCACGCCGGCCTGCTGCCCGAGTCGCTGATCTGGGCCTACATTGTGCAGCTCAGTTCGGCCCTGCGCACCATCCACACGGCGGGCCTGGCGTGCCGCGTCATGGACCCCAGCAAGATCCTCATCACGGGCAAGACCAGGTTTGTACTGTGTTGGATGCAAATTTCAGGCCACGACGAATAGTCCGACCAAAATTCAACTGACTCTGTCGTGCACCTTGTAACCTGATAAGCTGTCCACCTGAAAGGGTTACACAAGCTAGACCATCAACCATAACCCCCCCACCCCTCCAAAAAAAAAAAATGCATATCAATCCAAAACCAAAGACACAAGACGAGATCATCCACCGCCATTGATTTCCGTGTGCGCAGGTTACGCGTCAACTGCGTCGGCGTGTTTGACGTCTTAACGTTTGACAACAGTCAGACCAACCATCTGGCCCTGATGCCGCAGTACCAGGTGCTCGCCCCAAACCCGAGCCGCACGTCGTCGCCACCCCGGCGATTGAGAACTGGCGCAATGTGTGTTTTTTCAGCAAGCCGACCTGGTTTCGCTCGGCAAAGTCGTGCTGGCGCTGGCCTGCAACTCCCTGGCGGGTATTCAGAGGGAGAACCTGCAGAAGGCCATGGAGCTGGTGTCCATCAATTACTCATCAGACCTCAAGAACCTTATACTGTAAGAAAACCGTTTTGGCGGTTTGGCTTTTAAAAGCGAAAAACTTTCTTGTCTCGAGTTTTCTTTCCAATTTCCCGAAACAACTCTTGTCTTTTGCTTCCTCTGGTCCAAATCGAGTGCGGTACACGCCGTCGCCAAGCGGCGCAGCCGTCTCCTTGTTGCATGTCAACATGTGGCTAATTTGCTTCTCTCAAATGCTTCCCAGATATCTGCTTACGGAACAGTCGCGCCTGCGCAGCGTCAACGACATCATGCCGATGATCGGAGCCCGATTTTACACGCAACTGGACGCCTCCCAGATGAGGAATGATGTCATTGAAGAGGACTTGGCCAAGGTAATGTGCCCCTTTGGTTGTTTGGGAACACGCGTGCCATTCACAAGAGTAAACAATGCCGCTCTTAACGTTTCCATCTGGGGGGGAAAAGTAGTGCCAAGTAGCATTTAGCTCACGGCCAAACATGCTAAAAGCGTGTGTTGATTTTTTTTCAGGAGGTACAAAATGGCCGCCTTTTCCGCCTGCTCGCGAAGTTGGGCACCATCAACGAGAGGCCCGAGTGAGTTGGCCGCCTGATCAGCGTGCTGCATTTGTTACGATTTGGAAATGCTTAAAAACACTTTTTTTTTTAAATGTCGCCACGTGTGAATTCCAGGTTTCAGAAGGACCCCACGTGGTCAGAAACGGGCGACCGCTACCTGCTCAAGCTTTTCCGGGACCACCTGTTTCACCAGGTGACCGAAGCCGGTACGCCGTGGATCGACCTCAGCCACATCGTTTCCTGTCTCAACAAAGTCAGTAATTTTGACATTCAAAGACACTCTGACACTTGCCATGAATGTAATTTGTCGCTTGAATGAGGCCACGCAGGGATGCCGCCATTTGAATAGTTTAGCAAACAGGAAGTAGTTTTTGCCCCTCACCTTCCTCTTTTTTTTTTTTTTCTTGTTTCCGATTCATGATTATGAAATGTAGGGAAAAAAAACAACAAACAAGCAACAGCCCCTCAGATAGTCATAAAAAATGTGTCTCTAGTCCTAACATGTTCTTTGTAATTTAACATTTTTTGTAAAACATATTTGCTGTACAAATGGATCATTATTTTAAAAATCTAGTCTATTTATATTTACTGTCTGGGTCTCAAATTTTCACTGTGTGTGAAAACCTGAAGCTATTTTTCAGTAACTTCGTCAATTTTCATTTTGATGATATTTTTAATGCATGTCTTTAAAAACACTCTTATTTTATTTACACTTGTTTATTTGGTCCATCATGTTTAACATTTATGAAGAAAATGATAATGAAATAGAATAACTCATTATTTTTTTATCTTAATTTAAAATATTTTTTTATGGTTCTTTTTTTTAAACATTTTTATCGACGGTAGCTTAATTTATAAAAAAATTTTAACGTACTTTTTTTAAACGTTATTTTTTATCGACATTATCTTAATTTAAAATATATTTTTAATCGTTCTTTTTTTAAAATATTTTTATCGACATTAGCTTAATCAAAAAAAATGATCGTACTTTTTTAAACATTATTTTTATCGACGTTATCTTAATTAAAAATGTTTTTTTATCGTTCTTTTTTTTTTTTTTTTTTTAAACAGTCTCCATCAGTGTTAAAATAAAAATAAATTTGCGCGAGGCCTCTTTAAATAGTCTTATGTTAATTTGTATTTTATTTTCTTTATTTTTTTAGTCTTCACTTTGTGTACAATTTCATTAGGTCCCTGATTAATGTATATTTTTCGTCTTGGTTTCTGCATGCAAGTATTTATTTGTTTGAAATGTCTATCTAATTATTTATTTATTTATTTTTTGGGCGTTCCCCAGCTGGACGCAGGCGGTCCGGAGAAGATCAGCCTGGTGTCGCGGGACGAGAAGAGCGTGCTAGTGGTGACCTACTCGGACCTGAAGCGCTGCTTCGACAGCACCTTCCAGGAGCTGCAGGCGGCCGCCTCCGGCTCACTGTAGCGCCGCCCCCTAGTGACCTGGAGGGCGCACTACTATTGCACTACGGCGGGCCATCAACCTTCCGAGCGAGCCCGGCGGGTGGCCGAGCTCACGAGACATTTCAACATCAGCATTTTTTTGGGCGGGAAGGCCTCAGTCGCATACACTGTCCAACCGGGAAGGCTTTTGTTTCCCCTCTAAAGTGTATTTTTTTTAAGTCTTTCCTAAAAAAAGAAAAGGAAAAAAAAAACCTGCAAGCTGGAAAAAGGATATATGTAACGGACGCTTGGGACGGCGAATTCCTACTTTTTTTTTTTTTTTTTTTTTTTTTACATTTTTGGGGGAACAAACCAATGCAAACCATGCAGTTCTTGTTGAGCAAATTTTCCTGCTTTTATTGTTTGTTTGTGAGCGTGGGAGGGGTGGGGGAGGGAGTGTGTTTTCAGAGGAGGGCGCACTCAGATTTTAATTTAATCCCAGGGTTATTTTTTTATGTGTGAATGTATGGCCTTACAGGGTGTACACAGAGTCCCACACACAAACGGAATGATGACGACAAGAAAAAAATACAAAACTTTTTTCTATTCGAGGCTTTTTTAAATCGGGTAACACCCCCCACTGCCCCCTCCCCCTTCCCTTCTCCCTCACCTGGAAAGGACAAACCACTGGGGTAAGGTGCTTGCTTTAGGTTGATGGACGCTGTGGATTTAGTTGTAGCCCACCCCGCCACCCTTGTTTTGCAGCAGCCCCTGGACGGAATGTTGCCCACTGTTTTTTATTTTATTTTTTTTAGAAACCTCTCTTATTTTTCTGTATGTATGTGTGTGTGTTGTTGTTGTTGCCAAAGCGGCAGGGCTAACGTTATCTGCGGACCAACGCCAGCGTGGGTGAAGGGGAACGACACGTAGGATGACGAGTAAGGTAGAGCCCCCCCCACCCGACCCACACACAAACACACACCCGTCATCCTGCCCCCTCGCGATGATTGAATGTGATCGTCCGTCAGTGTTCAGGATTGTTCACGGTGCCCCTTACGTGCTGCGGGATTAAAAAAAAAGACAAAACTGCTCCTGGCCTCCCCGTGCCCCTTCCTAAGAAATGACACCGCGGATCAAACCCTGAAAATTGCTTGCTTGGTGGGTGGGGTGCTGACTGTGTTAGATAATGTACTAAACAGACACATTTGATGAATGTGGTGCTTTAAAACCCCCAACACACACACAGACCCTCACCCACTTCTCACACACACTCCACGACCGACATTTTAGTCTTTTTTTTTTTTTTTTTTGCTCCTCTTGTGTTCCAATGGCTCAAACTTTGCAATATTTGTGTGTACAGCAGTATTTTAATAAAGAATACCGAAAATAATACAGCGTTGTCCTGTTAAAAAAAAAAACAAAAACGCACGTTTAGAGAAAAAAAAAATCTAAAATGTGCATTTTGGGGTACTCAGAACAAAAAAAAAAATTATGAAATTGTCAAAATAATAAATGTAAAAGTATTTTACGCACGCTAAGGCGCACCTAAAAGCATTCAATTTTCTCAAAAGCCAATTGCGCCTTATAATCCGATGTGCCTTATATATGGATCTATATTTTGATTTCTTGGACGTAGTATTTTAAATGTGTAAAGGGCTTTGTTATAGCTGCAGCGGTTGTGATAGCTCAATATAAATCAAGCTGTATTGTATTGTCTTCCCTTTGACTCCATCTAGGGGATGCTCAACGCAACTGCAGCCACGATTGTAGCTTCTTTTATAATCGGTGCGCCCTACATATGTGAAAAACGGTTTTAAAAAAATCGGCCATTCATTGAAGGTGTGCCTCATGGTGCGGAAAATAAGCTAGATACAAAATTTGAAAAAACAAATTGGCACTTTGCACAAATTCCGACTTAATTCTTGAAAGTCATGTGGCTGAGGTTTTTCTGAAACGTGCAGGATCTTGAACTGCATTTGTGATGAGTAGAAATATGATTTTTTTTTTCTTCCCGGAGCTTGTAACAAAGAAAACATTTTGAGGCCATTTCAAAATATTTTATTCGTATATTAGTGTTACTAAAATCATTCCTATTCAATTCTAGCATCAAATTAAGCGTAAACATATCCAGCATATAATGTCAGTGTGAAAAGGAGGCTGTCCTTCCTTTTAACACAGATGAGGTACCAATACAACTATCAACTCTTAATTGTTATGCTAAGCTAAATACAAAGTAATGGAGGAGGGTGAGGGTGGGGGGTGCTAGAGGGAGGGGTAAAAGAAGGTCCAGTTGGAGTCGGGAGCAGAGCAGCCGCCCTGGTCCGAATCCCACTCGGAAGGCCCGTTGCTATGGAGACGTGAGCCTTCCTTCATGTCGTGCCTCCACGATAGACGCTGCAGCTCCTCTGAAGGTAGGACCATGCCGCTGTCGCCCTCCTGAAGCGCACACGAATTGTATTTCATGCTGTGTGTGTGTGTGTATGTGTGTGTGTGTTTTTCCTCACCTCAGATCCGTGAGACGCATCCTCGCAGGGCATTTCTTCAAACATGTCCAGAGTGCCCACCACGGCGTGCATGTAACTACACAATTGAAACATGTCATTTTTCTTCAAGGTCCTATGGCACTTTGTTTTGTGTGTGTGTGTGTGTGTGTGTGTGGGTGGGTGTGTAATTATTTGACATCCTTTTATCAGGAATTGCTCAGAAAGCTATTTTCATGCTCTTCTAGTTGGTCTTAAATGCGTTTTATTTTGAAGGAGTAGTGGCCGTTTTTGTGGGCACCATGGCAGCCCGTCAGTGGAATTTTGGCCGGTCATGCTGTACTCTGACGTACCTTTGCTTCCCCCCCTCTCCTTTTTTCACTTTAAGTCTACTGCTTTGAACTTGTGGCCATTTAAAAAAAAAAAGACTTGTACAAGATTGACTCCCCCCCTCTATTTTATTATTTCAGTCAACAAGATATGGTTAAGTAAAGGCCCCTCATGCCATCAAATTTATTCCCTCTGTGTTATGCTGGTCAAAATGAGTCTTGTAACAGACATATTTCAACGAAACAAATGAAATTCAATCAACCCATCGTAAGCCGCAGTAAAAACATGCGCAGGAGTCACCTTAAGTTGGTGACGGCAAGGGTTTTTTCTCGGAAGGTCTTGCTGCTCTTCCAAGATTCCACGTGAGATCCCAGAGGAATATAATCCTTCCCATCCTGACAACGCAAATCAACCTTGTTAGAAAATACTTTTTTTTTTCCCTCCTCTCAATATTAACAGCTTTCAATCACTTGTGTTGTTTTAGACGGACCCGTTGCGCCATGGACTCGAGCAGGTCTCCGAGGGTGTCCGCCAGGTCGGAGAAGGAGGGTCTCTCGGTGGGCTCAGCCTTCCAGCAGGCCAGCATGGTGCTGTAACTGGACACGCGCAGAAACACGACGTGAGCTCGCGACGCCGCAGCCAAAGCCGACTTCACGTCGCCTTCCTCACATGTCGGCCGTGCTGTACTCTGGCGCCCTCATCCTGGTACCCGCCTTCAGCCTGCGGCAGAACTCTTCGTCGATGTGCAGGCCAGGGTATGGTGACGCCCCTAGAGTAAGTGGGTGGTGTTATTTATGACTTGATGAAATCGTTTGGCCGCCTGGTGGCAGACGGGTTAATGCGTTGACCTCACACTGTAGAGGTTGAGGGTTCGATTCCGGCTCCGGGCGCCGTGTGGAGTTGAATGTTCATGTGGAAGCGGACAAGAATTTTCTTTGTGGAGTGTCTCTCCTTAGCACTATTGTTTCTCAGCAAAAAAAAGTCTGCAATTCTCATTTTTTAAAGAATAAGTAGATTTATAAAAAAAATAAAATTAGGGTATTTCTTGTGGGATAGGGAAAAAAAAAAAACGCCGACACTAATGTCTCTTTTGTGTTTTTGCTTCGTGTCTCTGAGATTGCGGCTTTTCACCTGTGGCATTCCCCTTACCCAAAGAGAAGATCTCCCAAAGCAGGACGCCAAAGGCCCAGACGTCACTCTGAGTGGTGAACACCTTGTCAAAGATGGACTCCGGAGACATCCACTTCAGAGGCAGGCGAGCCTAACAGCCAATTATGCAAAAAAAAAAACAACACATCTTTAAGTGTGCAGGTTTGTGTGTCTCTCTCTCTCTCTCCAGATATCAATGTGGATATATATTTATAAAAGGCGTTTTTAGCTGGAAAAAAACGACCATGTATAGTAAGGCGTTTTTAGCCGAAAAAAACGACCATGTATTGTAAGGTGTTTTTAGCCGAAAAAAAAACGACTATTTTAGGAAGGTGTTTTGAGCCCCAAAAAAAGACCATGTACAGAAAAGGCGTTTTGAGCTGAAAAAAATGTGATGTATAGTAAGGCGTTTTTTTGCCGAAAAAAAACGACCATTTATAGTAAGGCGCTTTGAGCCGGAAAAAAAAAAGCCCATGAATAGTGAGGTGTTTTGAGCTGAAAAAAACGACCATGTAATGTAAGGTGTTTCCCCCCTTAAACGACCATTTATAGCAAGGCGTTTTGAGCCCCAAAAAAACGACCATGTATAGAGTAAGGCGTTTTTAGCAAAAAAACCCCCCTACCATGTATATATAGTAAGGCATTTTTAGCCGAAAAAAACGACCATGTATCGTCAGGCGTTTTTATCAAAAAAAACGACCATCTATAGTAAGGCGTTTTTAGCCGAAAAAAACGACCATGTAGAATAAGGCGTTTTTAGCCGAAAAAAACGACATAGTTTCGTAAGGCGTTTTTAGCCAGAAAAAAACGACATTGTATAGTAAGGCGATTTTAGCCAGAAAAAAACGACCATGTATAGTAAGGCGTTTTTGGCCCCTCACAAAACGACCATGGAAAGTAAGGCGTTTTTAGCCCAAAAAAAAAAACGACCATGTAGAGTAAGGCGTTTTTAGCCGAAAAAAACGACATAGTATACGAAGGCGTTTTTTGCCGAAAAAAACCGACCATGTATATGTATAGTAGGGCATTTTTAGCCCCCTACAAAACGACCATGTAGAGTCAGGCATTTTTAGCTGGAAAAAAAGGACAATGTATTGTATGGCGCTTTTAGCCCAAAAAAAACGACCATGTATAGTCAGGCGTTTTTAGCCGAAAAAAACGACCATGTAGAGTCAGGCATTTTTAGCTGGAAAAAAAGGACAATGTATTGTATGGCGCTTTTAGCCCAAAAAAACCGACCATGTATAGTCAGGCGTTTTTAGCCGAAAAAAACGACCATGTAGAGTCAGGCATTTTTAGCTGGAAAAAAAGGACAATGTATTGTATGGCGCTTTTAGCCCAAAAAAACCGACCATGTATAGTCAGGCGTTTTTAGCCGAAAAAAACGACCATGTAGAGTCAGGCATTTTTAGCTGGAAAAAAAGGACAATGTATTGTATGGCGCTTTTAGCCCAAAAAAACCGACCATGTATAGTCAGGCGTTTTTAGCCGAAAAAAACGACCATGTAGAGTCAGGCATTTTTAGCTGGAAAAAAAGGACAATGTATTGTATGGCGCTTTTAGCCCAAAAAAACCGACCATGTATAGTCAGGCGTTTTTAGCCGAAAAAAACGACCATGTATAGTAAGGCGTTTTTACAGCCCAAAAATTGACTACGTATTGGAAGGCGCTTTTACCAGCAAAAAAATGACCATTTACCATGCACAGCAAGGTGTTTTTAGCCCAAAAAAAAACGACCATGTAAAGGAAGGAGTTTTTAGCTGGAAAACACAACCACATTTAGTCAGGCGTTTTTTTTACCACCCCCCCCCAAAAAAAAATGGCTAATAACTCAGATGTTTTTCCATGTGCCTGTACTGTACTGTATATGCAACAGGCACTCATTCAAGGCGCATGTTGGTTCCTGGCGTGAGGTCGACGAATGACAGAACGAGTGGATTCATCTCGTGAGATATTTGGCTGTGCATCTTGGCAACCCCACCCAGACTGTCTACCATCCTGTCTCTTCGTCTTGTGTTTGCGACATTCCAGAGACAGGGAGAGTAAGATTGTGAGTGAGTGAGAGAGAGATAAAGTGCTCGTCGCACAACAACAGATTAATTGTCTGATCAGAAACACATCCAATGCACAAGGATAGCTGGCCAGGAGCGAGCCGGAGGGTGACGGCGGCCACACCGTCAGATCGTGAAGCAGAACGGTCTCAGAGTGAAGATGAAGCCTGTGAGAGCCACCTTCAACGCCATCAACACAAGTCTCTTTGCCTCTCTCAGAAGGAAATGCTAATGAATGTAAACAATTGTGTCAGGTTTTACAATTAAAGATTGAAGGAAACACGTGTCCTGCTCATATTTTAAACATGCTGGGACCCAGATACACTTTGGCAAAAATTCCGAAGGGGGGGGCAAGCAATACATCGCATATTTTACCTTCCATGTATAGTATGGCGTTTTTCGCCGAAAAAAAC
>NW_017805137.1:0-36250 GCF_001891065.2 Hippocampus comes
TAGTAAGGCGTTTTTAGCCCGAAAAAAACGACAAATGTATAGGAAGCCATTTTTAGCCCGAAAAAAACGACATAGTATAGCAAGGCGTTTTTAGCTGAAAAAAATGCCATGTATAGTAAGGCGTTTTTGGCACGAAAAAAACGACCATGTATAGTAAGGCGTTTTGGCACGAAAAAAACGGCATAGTATAGTAAGGCGTTTTTAGCTGAAAAAAACGACATAGTATAGGCGTTTTTGGCACGAAAAAAACGACCATGTATAGTAAGGCGTTTTGGCACGAAAAAAACGGCATAGTATAGTAAGGCGTTTTTAGCTGAAAAAAACGACATAGTATAGGCGTTTTTGGCACGAAAAAAACGACCATGTATAGTAAGGCGTTTTGGCACGAAAAAAACGGCATAGTATAGTAAGGCGTTTTTAGCTGAAAAAAACGACATAGTATAGGCGTTTTTGGCACGAAAAAAACGACCATGTATAGTAAGGCGTTTTGGCACGAAAAAAACGGCATAGTATAGTAAGGCGTTTTTAGCTGAAAAAAACGACATAGTATAGGCGTTTTTGGCACGAAAAAAACGACCATGTATAGTAAGGCGTTTTGGCACGAAAAAAACGGCATAGTATAGTAAGGCGTTTTTAGCTGAAAAAAACGACATAGTATAGGCGTTTTTGGCACGAAAAAAACGACCATGTATAGTAAGGCGTTTTGGCACGAAAAAAACGGCATAGTATAGTAAGGCGTTTTTAGCTGAAAAAAACGACATAGTATAGGCGTTTTTGGCACGAAAAAAACGACCATGTATAGTAAGGCGTTTTGGCACGAAAAAAACGGCATAGTATAGTAAGGCGTTTTTAGCTGAAAAAAACGACATAGTATAGGCGTTTTTGGCACGAAAAAAACGACCATGTATAGTAAGGCGTTTTGGCACGAAAAAAACGGCATAGTATAGTAAGGCGTTTTTAGCTGAAAAAAACGACATAGTATAGGCGTTTTTGGCACGAAAAAAACGACCATGTATAGTAAGGCGTTTTGGCACGAAAAAAACGGCATAGTATAGTAAGGCGTTTTTAGCTGAAAAAAACGACATAGTATAGGCGTTTTTGGCACGAAAAAAACGACCATGTATAGTAAGGCGTTTTGGCACGAAAAAAACGGCATAGTATAGTAAGGCGTTTTTAGCTGAAAAAAACGACATAGTATAGGCGTTTTTGGCACGAAAAAAACGACCATGTATAGTAAGGCGTTTTGGCACGAAAAAAACGGCATAGTATAGTAAGGCGTTTTTAGCTGAAAAAAACGACATAGTATAGGCGTTTTTGGCACGAAAAAAACGACCATGTATAGTAAGGCGTTTTGGCACGAAAAAAACGGCATAGTATAGTAAGGCGTTTTTAGCTGAAAAAAACGACATAGTATAGGCGTTTTTGGCACGAAAAAAACGACCATGTATAGTAAGGCGTTTTGGCACGAAAAAAACGGCATAGTATAGTAAGGCGTTTTTAGCTGAAAAAAACGACATAGTATAGGCGTTTTTGGCACGAAAAAAACGACCATGTATAGTAAGGCGTTTTGGCACGAAAAAAACGGCATAGTATAGTAAGGCGTTTTTAGCTGAAAAAAACGACATAGTATAGGCGTTTTTGGCACGAAAAAAACGACCATGTATAGTAAGGCGTTTTGGCACGAAAAAAACGGCATAGTATAGTAAGGCGTTTTTAGCTGAAAAAAACGACATAGTATAGGCGTTTTTGGCACGAAAAAAACGACCATGTATAGTAAGGCGTTTTGGCACGAAAAAAACGGCATAGTATAGTAAGGCGTTTTTAGCTGAAAAAAACGACATAGTATAGGCGTTTTTGGCACGAAAAAAACGACCATGTATAGTAAGGCGTTTTGGCACGAAAAAAACGGCATAGTATAGTAAGGCGTTTTTAGCTGAAAAAAACGACATAGTATAGGCGTTTTTGGCACGAAAAAAACGACCATGTATAGTAAGGCGTTTTGGCACGAAAAAAACGGCATAGTATAGTAAGGCGTTTTTAGCTGAAAAAAACGACATAGTATAGGCGTTTTTGGCACGAAAAAAACGACCATGTATAGTAAGGCGTTTTGGCACGAAAAAAACGGCATAGTATAGTAAGGCGTTTTTAGCTGAAAAAAACGACATAGTATAGGCGTTTTTGGCACGAAAAAAACGACCATGTATAGTAAGGCGTTTTGGCACGAAAAAAACGGCATAGTATAGTAAGGCGTTTTTAGCTGAAAAAAACGACATAGTATAGGCGTTTTTGGCACGAAAAAAACGACCATGTATAGTAAGGCGTTTTGGCACGAAAAAAACGGCATAGTATAGTAAGGCGTTTTTAGCTGAAAAAAACGACATAGTATAGGCGTTTTTGGCACGAAAAAAACGACCATGTATAGTAAGGCGTTTTGGCACGAAAAAAACGGCATAGTATAGTAAGGCGTTTTTAGCTGAAAAAAACGACATAGTATAGGCGTTTTTGGCACGAAAAAAACGACCATGTATAGTAAGGCGTTTTGGCACGAAAAAAACGGCATAGTATAGTAAGGCGTTTTTAGCTGAAAAAAACGACATAGTATAGGCGTTTTTGGCACGAAAAAAACGACCATGTATAGTAAGGCGTTTTGGCACGAAAAAAACGGCATAGTATAGTAAGGCGTTTTTAGCTGAAAAAAACGACATAGTATAGGCGTTTTTGGCACGAAAAAAACGACCATGTATAGTAAGGCGTTTTGGCACGAAAAAAACGGCATAGTATAGTAAGGCGTTTTTAGCTGAAAAAAACGACATAGTATAGGCGTTTTTGGCACGAAAAAAACGACCATGTATAGTAAGGCGTTTTGGCACGAAAAAAACGGCATAGTATAGTAAGGCGTTTTTAGCTGAAAAAAACGACATAGTATAGGCGTTTTTGGCACGAAAAAAACGACCATGTATAGTAAGGCGTTTTGGCACGAAAAAAACGGCATAGTATAGTAAGGCGTTTTTAGCTGAAAAAAACGACATAGTATAGGCGTTTTTGGCACGAAAAAAACGACCATGTATAGTAAGGCGTTTTGGCACGAAAAAAACGGCATAGTATAGTAAGGCGTTTTTAGCTGAAAAAAACGACATAGTATAGGCGTTTTTGGCACGAAAAAAACGACCATGTATAGTAAGGCGTTTTGGCACGAAAAAAACGGCATAGTATAGTAAGGCGTTTTTAGCCGAAAAAAACGACCATGTATAGTAAGGCGTTTTTGGCACGAAAAAATAGTATTTTTTTAGCCCAAAAAAAAAGACATAGTATAGTAAGGCGTTTTTAGCCCGAAAAAAATGACCATGTATAGTAAGGCATTTTTAGCCCAAAAAAAACGACATAGTATAGTAAGGCGTTTTTCGTCGAAAAAAAACGACGGGTTTACTTGGGCGTTTTTTGCTGAAAAAAACGACCATGTATAGTAAGGCGTTTTTTGCCGAAAAAAACGACCATGTATATTAAGGTGTTTTTTGCCGAAAAAATTGACCAGGTATCGTCAGGCGTTTTTAGCGCAAAAAAAAAAAACGGACCATGTATAGTCAGGCGTTTTTTGCTGAAAAAAACGTCCATATAGGCGCTTTGAGCCGAAAAAAGACCATGTATAGTAAGGTGTTTTTCGGCCCAAAAAACGACTATGTCTAGTAAGTTGTTTATTTAAGTATATGTTTGCCATCAGGACAGCTTCTTCGATACTCTGGAAATGAAAATGTGACAAAGTGAAATAAAATCATTTCATTGAATGAACTGCCGTGAGTCGGGCTGAGGCAACTCCTGCCACCTGAAAAGTTCTGCTGATTGCAAGCCTGTTTATGTTCTCAATTGAGGTGCGATGGAGTGACCCTTTTTTCCTGTTTCTTCCTGTGGAGTGGTCCGAAACCTGGCTCTCGTCTCTCTTCGGTTACTTTTAAAGTAGCAGACGACGGTGAGCTAATGACCACCATGCACGAGGCTATGTCACCACAGGTGGAAACACTTTGATTATGTGGAAGCGCCTTCACGTTGTTGCACCCGTTTACATTCCGCCCCTTTCCGCATTTAATCAGGCGGCATGCGGTGTCTAGTTTCTGAAAATGTTGAGCTGTAATTGTCAATATTGAATTTTGTAGTGTCCAGCCAGTTTGCATACTCTATAGGCAATGATACTTGCGTTGCTCTAGGAAGACATATATATGAATATAATATGTAAGTTGGGACCATTCCCCTCAAAATTCTTGTGAGAAACCATTAAAGGAGTGAAAAACATTTGGGAGAAGTCTTATCAATGATTCTGTCAACACATTGGCCGAGCCATATCCTGGTAGCAGTGTTCGATGTTTCCCCATCTACCAAACAGCTTGAAGTTAATAAAAAGAGGCTGCGTGAGCTGGAACCCTCCACCTCGTTTGCCATGAACCTTTCGCCTTGAGCCCATATCAGTTAAATCAGCTCTATAAGGTTGTAATTGAGTTTTGCCATATTTTGATATTCAGTCAATCTAATTTAAACCAAAATGGTTATTTTGTAACCCACTTTTTGGTTTTGAAAACAGTGCCCTGTGGACAGGCCCAAAAAGAAGCAAGGCATGAGGACTTCTCACCCTCTCAAAGAAAACTCGTCTCACAGGAGGGGATGCTTTCATTCCGGCCTCGGGTTCCTTTTGCAATAAACATCTGGGCCGTCGACACGCCAGCAGCGGAGGAGTGGCGTTTTTTTCTGCTGCGATGCCTTTCGCTACCAAAGTGTGCAGACGAGCACAGTGACACCTCGGCATAATACCAATCGATCGCCTTGCCCAAGATGCTCCCGTGCCATCTGGTCACATGCATCCTCAGATTCCACGAGAACGCCGTCATTCCGTGTGTCAGGGTGCCCATCCGGATCTCCACAACACGGAATTACCGAAGACCTATGTAGTCAGGCCTTCAGCTGCTATAATAAACTAATCACTTTGTATCAACACGGCCCCGGTGTTAGTTTTCCGTGTGCCTCAAACATTGTCACCGACTTTGCACACGGTCCACTGTAGCACCCTGCCCCCCAGCGGGGAAAAACGATCCACATTAATAATCTGCTTTTGGGTTGAAATGATTGGCATATATAGAAACAAATTCATTATTTTGTGTAAATAATCTGCCCACTGTGTTATAATTGCAGCGCTTATTTTTCTTGGCCAAGCCGATCTGGGCTTTGAGGTTGGACCGGAGAAATGAACTGCAAACCACTAAGACCCGGGGACCCTGATTTCTCTCACTTTGAACAGACAAGAAGGGGCTGGAAGGCAGCAGACTATCGGCTGGCGTTTCACAAAGGAGGCTGGAGACTCAACCGAGCAGATCGTATGCAGATACACTGAGCGGTTCAAAACATCTCCCGCTAACCCCTTTGGCGTTCCCAGGCTTTTCCTTTCAGCTTTCCATTTCACTTATTCTGTTGCAAAGTCCTCTGTGATGAGACTTTAATCTGTGTTTAGGTTCAAGACCGAAACCCTCAGGAAATGCAATGTATCTTAACGAACAGTGGACAGTTGGAGGAGAAAACATCGAGCCAACCACCGCCTCTGTCCCACTCTCCCACCTGCAAAGCTAAAGTCAAATCAAGCGCTCCCTGGGGACATTGTACCCCGGTCACCCAATCACATGATACTTCACTTCTTAGTCTTTGGTCACAAATTTGAACGTTGTTTCTACAATCCACTATGTTGTGAGTGTTTGGTTTCACTCGGATAACGCGTGAGAAGTGGAAAGACAAGTGTTTTGTAACAGCAAGACTGTTGATGTTATTTGCCCCGGTTCAAGTACAGGTACTCTGGTATGGCCGATGGTTGAGAGCATGGGAGCGCGCCTCACTGCGGGTTTTATACGGTGTTCTGTGTTGTTCAGTTTGATCACTGGAAAGAAAAAAAAAAAACGTGTGCCTCAATAGTCTCACAAGGTTAAAGCGTCAATGGCAGACATAAGCATGTTGCGTGACAGAAAACTCAGCTCGCATCAAAAGGATGATGTTTTGCTTGGCTCGTGTGTGTGGTTTTTCTTTTGCTATGTTTTTTCGCAAAAGCAAAAGTGTCATGGTAACCACATCAACCACAGACAGCCAACAAGTTACCGTCAATAAGGAAGACAATTGGAAAAGGACGAGAATGAAATGTACACCATAAAATCACCCAGATTTCAATATGGTGTATCATCATCTGTAAATGGGCGTACACCGGCACTTCCCTTCCAACCCGACATGGTTTGATAGGTGCTGCCCAAAGAGGTTTCAGTAGTCTTTTTTTTTATGGTTGATACAAGGACAGTTAAGTGTGCAAGCATGTTTCTTTGAATTAATGTTTTCATGTGGTGACAGCCTCACTATGGGACAGCATCATTAAATTGTAATCGTCTCGATATTTGGCCTTTAGTTTAAAAATAAGGACGTCATGGTTTCTTTGACGGCCCGGAAAGTTTGATTTTCTCACAAATGATATTTCTTGAACATCCTGCTATATTCTTATAAGCAAACACCGAAAAGGCTTAGGCTAACTACAACTGTTGCTTTTGCAACTCCAAAACAGTTTTGAGTTTCAGAAAATTACGTTTTCCAGACGAGATTGGACAGCGTCTCACTTTCAGCCTGCCGGGAAATTTAAGCCAGTTTTGAGAGCATAATACCTGTAAACTGTATTACAGGCTAATAATGTATATTGTATACGGTAAAATTAAGCCGAAAGAGTTTTGGTCTGATCTGGCTTTTGCTTTTCGAAGGAGTGGAAATGTTGAGCCGCTTTTTTTTTTCCCCCAGTTGAAACCGACACCTTTAGATGCCTCGGAATTCCAAACCAGATGTAGACGTGGGCAATCTTGTATGCCTCCCTGCTCGCGTTGACTTGGTGAGCTGGTCGCTACAGTAGTGAGGCAGCTATTTTGGCTACAGCTCACCACCTTGGGTTGCAATGTGGCTCACGTTATGACCCCGCTGAGTTTCAGCTTGTCTCGGTCCTCGCCGGTCTTATTTTACACGAGCGCTTGCAAACACCGGGCCAGGAGTAGACTTGTTATATTAGACCGGGTCATCACCCCGACCGCTGTCTTGTGCCTTCCCGGGGCTGTGAACAGATGCTGTTACAGCGGCTACGGCACGGTTCTACTTCGAAACAGTTCTCCGCTCACAGATCCCAGAGTGGCCTCTAAATTCGGTTATGATGCGGGATGCCTGAGCGCAGCTTGCCAGCAGGCAGTATGTGCTGTCTTCAAATATTTACATTCATCCAATCCGGCAACAGACAGTAGCACGTGTATGTTTGAGGGAGGTCATGAGGTGCCATCCGTCACCTTTGCCCCTGGATATCAAATACTGGCTCTTTTCCTTTAGAATAGATTTGAGTCAAAGCAACGCGAGGAAGTCACTCCCAATTTTGCGCCAGAGCAAATTTTCTATTCCTGATACGTCAGAGACAAATGCTATTTTTTTTTTGTGGGTTGGATGCTTCATTTCTACCCTTCTCCAGTCCCTTGATTGAATACTGTCAAATCCCAATAACCGAATCAGAGATTCCCAACTTTACTATATCAGACAGACAGCGTTGTCAGTAATAACTCACGTATCAGATTATATATTTGCTTTCCCCTGCGGTTTACACTCAAAAGAGACAACACAGCTCTCGTTGAACATTTTCTTGGTACAGCCAGTGAATAATCGCTTCAAATATTGCCTCCCCCCTGACGTTAACTGCCAGTGCATGAAGACAGATTGTTTGATGCCGTGGCTAGTCGGAGCAGAACGGGATTAGATGTTTCTGTCCACAAAATTCAAACGAAAATCACAAACTGACTTCATCAAATTGCAACTCACCCGTGGTTAGATTGCACGTCCAGACAGTTCCATCAGCAACATCTGGAAGATTGAACTGCCACTCTGGCTCAATATGCCCGTTCGATTGCAGATTTATGATAACATCACAGTTTTGGCTCTGGCTGTGTACTTTCGAAACGTGAGGCCTGTTTATTTGCTCGCCTTCAAAACGGGTTGTTACACTTCTATACAAAGCTGACTGCGAGCTTTGAAGCCCCTTAAATCTGTCTCAGTGAGTTGGGCTGGCTTGCCAAAATATCACAATACAGCATGCGCTAATGAAATCGATGCAATGCGCGCGTGCATCTGTGTTTAATACAGCTACATGCCATCCTTTTAAAATACGCCCAGACACTTTCACCAGCTCTGCACACATGGCGCTCGGCTTTACGCAGGACGCTTCCATCGATCAAAGGGATTAGGCCCCGCGCGTTTCACAGATACAGTACATACGCATGCACACGGCGGTGGCAGGCGAGCAAACCGGATTCAAACTCAGCCTGTCAACAATGTAGCTTTGTGTTCCCAAATACAAAGCGTGAACGTTGAGAGGACCCTGCAGGAATCAACGCGCGGCCAAACCGCATTCCTCCGGCAGCTGCCATTTCTTACATCTGCTGCATTGACGTGGTTTCACTTGACTGTTCCGAGGAATTTATTCGGCCCTTCTGTGATGAAATATTACACAGAGCCACCGGGCCCAGCTCTCATCCGTGCCTTATTTGTGATCCCATAGCTGTCATTATGTTATGACTGCTCGTGGCTCCTTGTTTTCCTCAGCGGCGCACTTGCTGCTTCCATGAAGTCCAATGGAAATACTTTAATTTCAATCCGCGCAGAGTAAAAACATTGTCCTGATGTGGCCACTGGAGTTACACAATGTATATGCTTATACAACATTGCTGGGAAATCACAATGCCCTTTCACTGGTGAGCTATTTTGGGAACAGGCCCAGGCTACCCACTGCCCGTGGACATCAACCATGTTGGTGACCACCGAGATGGACACCATCGGAAAGGTATTACTTTAACGGCATGCATTAATACTTCTTGACTGGCATTGGAATGTCAATCAAGCATAATCGCATAACATAATCCAATGAACTTTTAGACCCGGCATGTCACCAGTCAACACTTCGGCCACAGTTTTTGAACTTTTTCAATTCACTCAGTTGGTCTGAAAATGATTCAATAAATGCACCCAATATTCTGATTCAGATCAAGTTGAGGCATATAGTTCTGTTTTTAATGAGCAGTTAAAAATGTGCGATCCGGTGTGCATGCACTGTGTATGTCAGTTGTGGGTTTAACTAACACACACAAACACACGCACAGATTTTCCACATAAAGTTTGGATAGGGAAGTCGTAATGAGGTAAAATCATTTCAACAATGATGTGACTTCAAACGCGTGGAGCAAAGTCCGCTTTGCCAACAGATCCACGAGAAAATGATTAGGCTTGAGGAATTTTTGTGTTTAAAGGGCAAGGGCACATCTCAAACGGATCCAAACATATGAGCTCAGGATTACTTTGGCAAATATTGGTCAAACACTCCAATACGTAGCTACATCCTCCGATGCCAGATCAAACTGATCCGTGCCAAAAGGAAGCCTTTAAGTTTGAGGTGTCCAGAAGAGCCGTCTCTGAGTATTGCGGCATCTGTGATGGACCGTCACAGTGGAAACGTGATTGCGGTCGGAGCAGTCTCTATTTTATGTCTTTTTTGGATGCAGGGGTTGCTGCGTGTGCCAAAATTAAAAATGACCCGCCATACTATTCGCTGCGGCCACTTTCTGTCATGCTATGGGTTCATCAGTGCAGTCAGCATATGGGCCTTCAAGGTAACGTCTTTTCCAGGGTTAACGCAAAGCCGCGCACAGCGGGCTTTTTATTGTAGCCATGGCGCAGGTGGGCTGGCTTACCTACAGTCCTCACCCGATCCTCATAGATCATGTTTTGGCACACTTTGATGCACCTTAGACTGCGTTCAAAAGATTAACTCTTGGCATATTTGCTTTTCCGTTTAACATTCATTCGACAAGATGCACTGGGGTCATGCGTGATTTTACTGTACATAAGCACTTAACGTGCCTCATGGAGCTTGAGTTCTGAGCATCAAAGGCTTTGTGTGAGTGTGTGTGTGTGTGTGTGTGTGTGTGTGTGTGTGTGTGTGTGTGTTTATTTTTTTTTCTTTGTTTTTGATGACTTTTTGTCCCTTTTTTTCCAAAATAGAATGCAATATCAACCAGAGGTGTTCGGAGCTGAATGTGATCTTATAGTAGTAGTAGTAAATCATACAGTAAGATGGGTGTGTGTGTGTGTGTGTGTGTGTGTGTGTGTGTGTGTGTGTGTGTGTGTGTGTGTGCGCGCGCGCCTGTGTGTGTTTTTGGATGGAGTTACACATGGGATCAGTCAAGACTCTCGTCCACTATTTTTTCAACAAAATGAGACATATTGTCGTGCACGTCTGTGTAAAGACATTACAGCAATTGGGAAAGACAAGGAACTTTTTTTTCTCTCTCTCTGGGTTATGCTTCATTTATTGTCCATCCCATTCCCATTAAGGTCTGCGTGCAAGCATCGGATCGGAACTAGCTCATCTGTAAGGCCTTTGGAGCCGCAGGGTCACGATTCGAGTTCGTCTACGAACCAATTGAAATTGCATGACTAGCACGTGTTTGTGGTCTGCGACAAATAGTACACACCAACGTAAAATGTATTTCTCCTTGACTGATGGAAATTGGGATGCGTAAAACTTCATAGAAGAAGCAAAAAGTAAAGTAAGAAATGGAGTTAAAAAATTCACTTGACAGCTCATAAGGACTCATGCTCAATCAAAATACCCATCCCCACCAGGGACAGATTCCTGTTCCAGTTCATGGAAAGTGTCTCCTTTTCATTCCGAGATACAATATTTACTCTGGCAACTGTACAGAATGATTAAGAAAAAAAAAAAAGTCATCCATTTCCATGGTCCACTAGTCTGTACAATGTGTGTGCTTCCTCACTTGCGTGCTTACAAGCACACAACTTGACCCGTTTTCTTTAAAACTGGCTGCCAGCCCAATGTTATGGACTTTGAGTTTCAATACCTCAACATGATGATGTCCACTTGAAAAAACACCATCTTTAGTGTCCTTTTGTTTCATCTTATGGGGTATAATATCACGATATTCATCTTATCCTTTTGTACGTATATTCACCGACCTCATCATTAGGCACACCTCGACAATATAATATAATACAGCAAAAAGCAGATACTTCATAAAAACAGAAGTCGTCTGTTTAGATCGACAGCATGAGAGAATCGAAATTCAACAATATGTTGGCATGCTGACATCGCAAGGACCATTTTGTTGTCAATGACCCTTCTTGTCTTTGTAGGTTCCAGTTTAAAAGTCATGAAAATCACCTTGGTCTTCCATAAAAAAAAAATTAAAAAAAATCGCACTGCACATTATTGAGTAAATTATAAGAAACAGCTGTCACGATATGATCCAGTGCATTTCTAAACCACTGCAAACCACAATGCAATAATTACCGTATTGTAGAAGTATCTCCTTAAAGCTGAACGTTGAACACGATACGCTATTGTTTTAGAGGCAACATGTTTGCTGTCGTTCTGAAAATCATTATAAATGGCTTATAAAATGGAGAGCATGTTTTTCAAAGCTCGAGAATGACTTCTGCACGCGCTGTCATTATCAAATGCAAGTGAAAAACTTTTGCCGGGGAAAGAGCCCACTTTGGTCGTACTACTGAAACGTCCGTTTGCTCTGCTATGGATGGGAATGGATAATTAGAACATTCCGGCGTCCACTTTGCAATAAGAGCCCCGTGATTGAGTGGTGACGAATCTCGGTTCTGAATGGAAGTAAATGAGTGCTCCTAAGTCTTTGGATGTACAAAAGGAGCTCCAGAAAAGCTGTTCAGTTGGTTTTATTGCGGTCAGAGAATGCACAGGTCAAAAATGTGGCCCTTACTATCCTTTTAAATCGATTGTTATTCATCTCCCACGACCTCAGATTTTTTATCCCCCCCCCCCCCACACCACATTTCACAATGTCATGCAAACTCAAATTACAGACTCACCCTTGCAAAAAGGATGCTAATTTATGTCGTGTAATTCATCTGCTGGGTAATAATCCATGTCTGTCCACAGTTTGATTATGTCTGCTTTTCACAATATCCATGACTTGATCAATGACCGGCACACATCACCTTGAGCAAACGTCCATGAAGTTGTGGCTGATCCAAAACAGCTCAAATCCCCAAAGTGATTGCAAGGCCCGACCATACTCTTAATCAGTCCATTCTTTCAGGAATCAAACAATTAGTCGCAGCAGTTTTTCTCATATTTGTGTCCGGGGGCAGGTAGAAGCTTTAATGAACATGGCATTCTCCACATCAGGCTGACTAATTACTTCAGCATGCCACAGGAGTCGTATTTCCTCATCAAATGGCAAATTATTTTCATGACCTTCTTGTATTTGATTTCGTGGTTGGAGGTTCGCTTTTTGGGCCAACCAACCTGCCAAGGTGAAAGAAACCTGGAGTCCGTCAAATGGGAGGCGGAGCCAAGCGAGAAAAATCTCCACTTGTCCATCTCCTGCCGGTCCCTGATTTTTCAAAGCAGAGGCATGAATGAAAATATGAAATGTGAGCTTCGGTCGCATGAAATGGCCCTTTTCATTTTTCAATGGAAAGCGTTGACTGAAAGCTCACCCTTCAATATGTAGGTGGGATTCCATTCGCAAAAGATAAGAGGTAGGGAACAAAAAAAGGTTTTTCAGGGAGACATCCACAGGGCCACGCTGAGGTCCCGATGCACAGGAAAACAAGCAGGCCTGCATGTTTGGACTTTTGGCAGTCTCCACTGGCGCTGACTAACAAAAGAACCACAGGATGCAGCGACGTCCAGTTTGTGGCCTTTTCTGCTACGAGTCCGGGACGGGATCCTGTCAACATCTGTCTGTCAAATTGCTCTTACAATCTTGTTTTCTCTCTCGTGTTTTCCCCGGTTCAAAAAGGTTCACGGCTTCTGCTCAGGTTTGTCTGAACACGGTTGAATGCATCCCGGAGAAACTGAAGGACACATCGATGGGGCACAAAAGCCTTGGAGGCTATTGACAGTATCACACAGGAAGCTCAGCGCCACAGGATTTCAAATGATATGTTCAGACTTCCTTAGGTATCCACATCACAACAGCAGATATAGTAAAACCCCAAACCTTCAGAAATCTTTCTTTCAAACCCTTTATTTTATGCTGCTGCTTCTGCCCTCTTGAACTCGCAAAAGATTGATGATGATCCGATCCCGGCATATACAAATAAAGAATTAGGCCAAACATGGCTCCAAAGGTAGCAAAAATACACAGGAGATAGTAATGGCACGGGCTCAAACCACCAATGTGCGGCACAAGCTCGCCACTGTATACATTCAGCTCTCCTTGTCATGATTACTTTGTTTAGCTCTTGAAAACCGCTGCGCCTTCTGCGTCCTAAACAAACGTGCCCTATTTTGCCAATGAGCCTCAAGTTGTGGCCGAGTGTTAGAATCAAGAGTTTCGTGTCACCATCAACAAAGGAAAACGACACTTGACATCACTGCAATCTTCTTCCCTGGCCAATGTGTTCCTTTTTCAGAAAAAAATGGCTCGCAACTTGACGCTAAACCATGACCAGTAAAATGTGCCACTTTAGAGTCATCAGCAACATATGGATGACAGTAACAAAAACTTCTTTTTTTTTCCATTCTGAGGTTTATTCAATGCTTTGACCAAGTAAAAAAAAAAAAGAAATTTTACAGGAAATAAAACAATACAATGAGATATACATTTGGTCATTGGATTGAAAATCCAGTCTCTATCAAATAGACAAAAGGAGAAATGAATTCATATAACTTAACAGTAAAAAAAAAATGGTCACAAATTTCTTCATGTTTACAAAGTCA
Source organism: Hippocampus comes (assembly GCF_001891065.2). NCBI lineage: Eukaryota > Metazoa > Chordata > Actinopteri > Syngnathiformes > Syngnathidae > Hippocampus > Hippocampus comes. The sequence goes on from NW_017805137.1 coordinate 13,805, forward strand.
GTAATAATAATTTATAGGCTTTATATACTGTTGTTGCCTTCCATTTCTCGTGGGACGCAGCCAAGAGAAAGGCATGTACAGCACCGACGTTTTAGCAGTAGAAACCCTTCTGTGTGTGTCACTTTTGAGGATGGACTGTGGGTGGAATTGAACACAGAAACAAACACTTCACTGGAAAAGAGGCCCCCTCCCCTGTACAATCTCCACCCAGAGAGTGGGTATCATGTGAGGTGTGAGGGTTGCGATTAGAAACACAAGGAGCAGCCCCAAACTGCTACCCTGCAGCTACCCTGTCTGGGTCAGGTGTATAAAAAACACATGTGGCCCCCACTGTGTAAATAGTGCCTTGGGGTTAGCTAGTGTGATTCATTTCAACATCCATCAGCATGTGAAGATGAAAAATATTGGGTTCTTTTTTTTTTTTTTTTTTTTTGGACTTTGTGTAAAAAGGCACGTTCCCAATAAAGGCTTTCGATTAAATGACAAGACGTGTCCATAAGTGCATGATTTTAACTGTTTGCACATTCATGTAGAAAGGTCAAAAAGTTACTTTGTGCAGCATCGCTCCCTCGCCTAAATCCTTGACCATAATCACAGTCTGGGTTGTCAAAACACAACAAAACAAAACTGCACAATTTACAAAGGAATGTACATTTTGACACGATGGAGTATTAAGGCCACGCCGAAAAAGATAACCCGAGTCGGATTTTTGGGGGGAGGATAAAGACCTCAACGTTACAATCGTAGCGACCGGATATCCTTTGAAGTTTCATAAATAGCCGCGATTGACTGACAGCTATTTGAGAAGTGCACCCCGCCCTCCTGCTCAAATTCAGCTGAGACACTAATAAGGACAAGTGGTTTTCAAAAAATGGATAAAAAAATGAACACCGTCATCAGTCTGAGCGGTTTCATGTAAATGAACAAAATGTTTGGGTTCGTATTCATACTTGCATGCGGCAGGTCTGGAGAGATAAACTGTGGCTGTTGCGCTCAGATTCGACTTGACTCATCATATATTCTCTTTGTTTTCATCGCGGCTCAGATACTCCATCATGACACCCATACACAGTACCCTGAAGAAAAAGAAGAAAGTCAGATTGATCATCTCCACTTTGTCAAACTTGGATTGGCGAGCAGGTTGGTACTTTCTATGAAAAGTGCCTCTTTTCGTCAAATGCCAAAGAAGCCCTTCTTAATGTAGTAGGCTGACGTAAAATCACGTACAGAAGCCTGATCAAAAACAGACTGTCACAACCACACGTGTACAGATTAGCAATAACAAAAAACATTTAAGATGAGATACTACTGCAATGCACGTACGTAAAGACAAACAAAAAAGAAACAGAAGGGGTAAAAAGTCAAATGTTTAAACTTGTCCTCCGGCTTCTTGTAAACAGCAATTTTGAATGTAATGTTGAACAGCTGAGGATGAAGCAGGGTTGGTGGGAGTTGTCGTGTTTTCTTTTTTTTCACCCCTCATATCTTATTCGTGAGCACAAAACAAAAAGAAAAGGAGAAAAACCAATGCCATTCTGATAATGACCCCAGAAAAAAAAAAATCCCTTTACAGATCAGGGGTTCCGTCCGTTTGTACCGTGTGCATATTATTTGTGTCACCGCACGTGTGAGCCTCGCTTGATTTGGGTCCAGCTTATGCATGTTATGTTCCGATAAGAGGGAGCGTCGTCACTAATAAAACACAATCCAAGGATGAGACGCGTCCCTTAGTTCCTTATCGACGCGCTGCTCACGTTAGCGCCGCGTATCTGCGTACCTAAGTGTCGTTGTTGGGCTGCCGGCACCGACAAAACATGCTTCAGTTTACAGTCAAACGGAGGACATCAGTCAAAATACACAGGACACCTTCAAGAAATGACTCGGGCTTATTTTGTAACAGAGTGTTAACCGCACGATATGTGTGTCTGTCTGCATGCGTGTTTGTGTGCGAGTGTGCGTGCATATCACCCCGCCCTCCTGCTCAAATTCAGCTGAGACACTAATAAGGACAAGTGGTTTTCAAAAAATGGATAAAAAAATGAACACCGTCATCAGTCTGAGCGGTTTCATGTAAATGAACAAAATGTTTGGGTTCGTATTCATACTTGCATGCGGCAGGTCTGGAGAGATAAACTGTGGCTGGTGCGGTCAGAATTGACTTTACCTCTCATATATTAAAAAAAAAAATCCCTTTACAGATCAGGGGTTCCGTCCGTTTGTACCGTGTGCATATTATTTGTGTCACCGCACGTGTGAGCCTCGCTTGATTTGGGTCCAGCTTATGCATGTTATGTTCCGATAAGAGGGAGCGTCGTCACTAATAAAACACAATCCAAGGATGAGACGCGTCCCTTAGTTCCTTATCGACGCGCTGCTCACGTTAGCGCCGCGTATCTGCGTACCTAAGTGTCGTTGTTGGGCTGCCGGCACCGACAAAACATGCTTCAGTTTACAGTCAAACGGAGGACATCAGTCAAAATACACAGGACACCTTCAAGAAATGACTCGGGCTTATTTTGTAACAGAGTGTTAACCGCACGATATGTGTGTCTGTCTGCATGCGTGTTTGTGTGCGAGTGTGCGTGCATATCATGATTGATGACCTCATTTGGTCTTTCAAGGCACACACTTCCACTTCCTGTATCACGACAGTGACTCCAAACATCGGTCAAATAATCCTTCACAAATTCCAGAGAGGCACGACTCGCATCTGTGCTTTGCATTTACAAGAGCAAAAGTCACTTTGGCAAAATACACATTGAGCATCAAAAATAGGAGGGAAAAGTCATTCCGAAAAATAAGTTAATTTTACAAAACAAAAGTGTCTGGCTATAGGAAATACTGCAGTACAACTTGCCGACACTTTTGCATGTCGGCACGGAACAAGTCCCACTGAAGACACTTTGAAACCAACAAAATATTTCGTCGTCCTTCCAAATAGTCCTCTTATGAATGCTTTGCCAAAACGGGAACGTTTGCATAGAATGAGGAGGCTCGCCTTGGAGCTAATAACGGCGCACAAGTGGCACTTTAACAGTCTTGATCTCTGCTATATGGGAAGACTTTTGGATGATGCAGCTGGTGGTCCCGGGGGCACTGTCCTTCCCCTGCGCCAAGTTGGTCAAGGCCATGGCGGCATTGATCTCCTTCCAGTACGTCTCATCTTTGCCCTTCACCTTCTCCTGGTGTTCAGCTCTGACGCCACCGCTGATGACACGCAAACGTGGGCCATGAAGGAAACAAAAACAGTGAGCGGAGAGAGATTAAGATGTGGTCAACGTTCGTGATGCCGTTTTCCTTCTCGGTGCGAGTTGAAATCATTCGGGGCGGGGGCGGGTGTCGTACCCAAAAGACAACATTAGCGTTTAGCATCTTTTTTACACCCTTTCCACCCCCCGGCAAAATGAATCGGTAAGACAAAGGACGGTGAACTCACTTGTCATATTTACTCGATCCGTGCTCTGCGGTTTCTGAAAGAGGAAATAAAATGACTTAAATTCAAGTGATTTATTGTGCGGTGGGTTTCTAGGTATCAGTTTGTGCTTTCTGGATAAGAATATTTCCGAAAAAGCCAGCAGGAAAGAAAGTGGCTAATAGGATCGAGACTCGTGACTCATGGACTCCATTCTGTAATATTTAGTTCAAAAACAATTCGGCCCCCGCCAATGTAATTGTGAGGAAATCATTTAGCAAATGACTGAGCGTGAAAGACGTTGCAACATGAGTCAGTGAGCACTCTCTCTTTTTTTTTTTTTTCCCTCCTAAAATGGAAGCAATCATTATCTCATATGTAAATCATTAGCAGGCAATAACATCGTCATTAGACGATCTAACCAACTTTCTCTTCAGGGCAACCGGCCTGTTTACTTCAAGATGTTGTTGAATAGGAGAGGAACACCAAAAGCATGTCAGTGTGTGTTCCGTGTTGAGTGACGAGCTCGAGACTCGAACTGTGTTTTGCTTGCAGTGAGTATGATGACACACTTTTGGCTTGGCGGAGGCATTGAAAGAGAGAGCCGAGCATCTGGATATCTTCGCCAGTCGCTTTCTTTAAGCTACCCAAACACACAGCTAAAGCCCTGGGAGACTTTAAGTAGCTCAGTCTTGACTAGGTACGGAGGATTTACAGACACAAAAACATTTGAAAGAGAGCCAGCTATATTTTTAGTCCAAAAAAATAAATAATACCGGTACTTGTGTTTTTCTTTCTCTGAGCATTGAAATACATTAGCAATTGCCAGTCTCATTTACTTTCGGCGCCGTTGTTTCAAACGAGAGAAAAGGCTTATAAGCGATGGTCCATATGCCTGTTTTCTGTATCGCTTGTCATTTGGGTCATGGTGAGCTGGACCCAAGCCCTGCTGACTCGGGTTGATTCTCGAGCAGCCAATCACAAGGCATGTTTTGGGGGAATGGAAATGTGGATGGGGAAATGTGCAAACTCCACAAAGGATGGCCGCAGGTTTTCTGTGGTAAGTTCAGATCGTGAACTCGGAAATGTGGTCGAAGGAGCTCACCACGAGGTTGAAGCCATCCCTTCCATGGGAGTTGACCTCCCAACCGAGAGTCATCACATTGGGTTCAACTTTCGAATTGTCTTCTCGTATAAGGTGCTCTGACGAGGCGATGGTACAAGTTCATAAAAACAAAGAAACTGAGAGGTTTCTTGATTTTATCATGGTTGATAATGATCATCTGAAAAAAGAAAATTTTTGATGTCTGCACTGTATTTTTTTTTTTTTTTTCATTCTGTTGAAAAATTCTGTTCATGATATGGTACAATAGTCCTCGGACATTTTCTTGCTTCAGTGTTTGAGGTACGGTGACCCTTCCTCAAGGATGCAAATAGTCGAACAACATTTCAGTCAATCTCCATGAAGAACAAAGTTGCTTATGGAACTAAACAAAGGGTGAGACACAAATTTTGGCAATCGAGTCAAGATGGAGCAGGAATAAAAAATCATCGTACATCATGCAGCGCGAAGCAGAAAGCGGTCAACAACAAAAAAGTTTGTTCTGTTCTTGCATTGCAGCATTAAGTGTTCCAAGTGCTTCTCTGTGTTCTGCTTATTGCACATTGACACACAGTGAAGGCGTTGCTTTGACAAGGAGGGTGAATGTGTGCCTGATTAGAACATTTCCTTTCCGTTGCATATTCCGTAGAGAGAAATACCACTTCACAGTATAATTCTCAAATCGCTGGCGGACAGAAGACGAGGGGAACGTCGGCACAAGTGTAGAAACCACAAACTCAAAGTCCCTCAAAGCATTCCAATGAAATCCCCTGGCTTACCCCCCCGATGTCCTATCAGTGGTCAGTCTTGATTTGGCTTGATCACAGAGGCATTTTCTTTGATTGACATTGTTCACTTGTCTGTGCTCTACTTGTTCACCTCTGCAAGGAAGTGTTGTAACAAGCCTGGATCCAGGTACTGGACAAGGCCCATTTCGGTAGCTGCCAGCCAAAATAAATGCAAGACTTCCTGTCAATGTTTGGCGTTATGCTCTGTCGAGAATCAGCACTTCTTCTACCATTCCAAAATATTTTTATGAAAACTTTTAACGCATACAAGCTCTTCTTCAACTTCTGTTTTTTTTTTTCCCCCTCTCTCATTCTTTGGAGTTGTATAGCTTGAAACGAGTGACTACACGGCCAATACTTGAAGAGAGTAAATGCATCCTGTTCATTCCATTTCCATCTGTTCTCTCTGCCTGACTGTGGATTGGCAACATTCACCATCATCACAGTGGTGTAATGATAGGGCCGATGTTCAGATGATGTTTATATTCCCCCATGATATATTAGCTCAGTGTTTGGATACTCGTTGGCAGCGAGTTGCTCGACTTCAGCGACATGAAAGCCGGGCAACATGTGGGGCCAAAGTGTGGGCAGACGGTCGCCCGGGTGTGTGTCTTTCCATCCACCTTTGAAAGTGTTTTAAGTATGTGTGAGGCAGCGATCCACTAAGAACATCCAGCATGACAGACCCAGACGGTTTTATGATTCGGAATAGCCACTTTTGGTCGAGCCGCTTTTTTGTACAGACAAAACCAAGCGAGAGAACAGATAGGGCAAGTTTGCTCATCCCATGGACTATCTCCAACGGCCAAACTACCAGTATTAGCAGTCGGCAAAACAGAGCAGTATTTGTTGGTCGGTCTATTTAATTTTGCCAGCAAGATCGAGTACACGGGCCCGTGGAGCCTTATCAGCCCGATGCAGAAGAAGATCTCATGTGCCCCAAATTATTAGTCTTCTCATCGTGTCTTACAGCAGGTACACCCACAAGGGGAGATGACGTAACTTAAACGACGTCTTTATTTTTCCTATGTGTGACTCCACGGTCTGAACTGGCTTCACCTGGTCTGTCGAAGTGCGCCGAATGGTGCTATAGAAGTCGAAAATCCAAAGTCCAAAGAAGCCTAAAATCTAACACTGGATGTTGAAAAGAGAAAATCTAAAATATTTGCATTCTCCTCTGGATACGCGCATCAATGTAAAGAGCACTTCCTTATAGCTTTGTGGAAATCAGCTTTGGGTAACGCTGCTAACTTAACAATCAACCAGCCAAATGCAAACGTGACAGTGATCCACACAGTTATTTTTGTTGCACAGTGCTTGGCAGAAGTCCTAAGAAGTGACCTGTAGCCTGCTTATTCCTGTGGTACAGCGGGCCACCTGTCTTCACTTTTGGTATCCCACAACCATTGGATCCGATACCACTGTTCTCCCCCTAAAAAAAAACTGTTTCCAAAGCTAAGTGCCTAAAACATCTAAAAGTCACATCTTATAAAACAAAAGCTATGCCAAAGAGAATACAAATCTCCACTGAATGACTAACAACTGTTATCTTTTTCATTCTCTTTCCTGTTTTTTTTTTTTTTCTTGCTTCCCTGCTTTGCTGCTGAAGACTGGAGTAGACGTTGTCGCTGTTGCCTTTGGGCTCCATTGTCAGTGGGGTTTCACGCAACACCGAAGGGGAAAACTAAGAAGTCTGATGGTTTCTGGCATGGGGCTGCAAGTCCAAAAATACGAGCTCACTTAACATCCCTGCGGGGTGATGGTGGGAGGGCGTAAAGAGGGCAAAAAAGGAAAAAAAAAACAAAAAACAAAAAACACGAAACCTCGCGAAAATGAGAGGAAAATAAACCGGGGCTGACAAATTAAAGAGAGGATGAGGTTACACCTGTTCGGATGAGTGCGGCCCAAAATCATCATTCCCATGTGGTGCTGTTGTTAGCAACATACAACAATAAACAAGCCCGATGCGCTGTCGTGCAAACCGTGGGAAGGTCCGCATAGCGACCACAAACAAACGCACACTTTTATATTGACAATGTGTGGCGAGCCTCGGGCAGGGTCGGGAGCTCATCCTGCCTCAGTGTCAAGTCTCTAAATTTTACATGCTGCCTAAAAAGTAAAGCGTAAGTGTCCGAAGACACCTTAATAGGTGTTGCTGTTAGCTTTGTTATAATTACGGTTGGCCTTCTTCAAGCCTCGACTGATTTGATTTGATAATTATTATTATAATATATTATATTATACATAAATACATTCGAGAGGAGTGGCTAACTACGACAAGGTGTTCGGCAATGGTGTATTGATAGATGTAAAGAAAAAATGAAATCTTTCCGACAAGTTAACAAAAACCAAGATTTTTCTTGTCGTGAAAACGCACCAAATTCCAGGCTGGACGTCGAGAAGGGAGGAAATGAGGTGAACAGATTTCCACTGAAACAGCTCATCGGCATTCTGCTCGACGCTAACCTGCAACTGTAGGTCAAGACTTGAACAGATCACTGTGTAATTATAAAGTCCCTTGGATGTCTCAGGCAGCCGAAATATGAGTCAGGGGTTACTGTCATCATAGGCCGTTGGATGGAAAACATATTAACCACTTTTACCGCCTTTGCCATGACGCAACTTTTACCGACGTCCCGTTCAAATTGCTGGATGGGCAGATGTGAAATGCTTGGACGCAGGTTTGAACTTCAAATCAAAGAGGAAGGGGACGGGCCGCCGCGCGAGATCTAACGACATCTCCTGATGTGGTTTCTGATTTGAAACCAAGCCACGGCCTTGATTAGGAGGCGCGACACCGAGGGACCCGCTGATGCCTTTGGGCTTGTTCGGTTTCACGTTTTCCTTAATGATCTGTATGTTTAACAATGTCAAGAGCGGTCTGTCGCCTGCACTCCGCCAACTCCGCTTTATTATTTGTCCTTGCGGCCATTTCTGTCCAACGCGCACTTATGCTGCCCATGTGAATCAGTCACTTGCGCTCATCGAGCCAAAGACTCGAAACAAGGTGCAAATCAAGTGACAAGTCGGCAGGCCTACGCCGTCTGACCGGTACCGAGACAGTGCTCGGAAATGACTCCGTCACGCACTTCACGGCTTTGTTGCCGTGAGCGTCTGGCAGATGTCACACTGCCGGCTGTCAACAGAAGTGAGGAACTCGTCTGAGCAAGATGAAGAAACAAACTTGTTTCCGCTGTCTAAAGGCTGCCAAGTTGTCACTGTGTTTACGTGTGCCGGTAAACAGAGCGTAATCAGGGCTCCAGTAAATCAGCCAGAAGGAGAAGACAAGAGAAGTAAATATATTGTCAAAGCCTGTGTCTCCTCTTTTTGTGTGTGTGGCGAGGCAAACTGCTGCAGGAACGCGGCGGACAAACAACAGACCGTCATTTCCATGATGAGGAAGATCGGGGCTTTATGTCACGTCGCCTGACAACACGAGTCAGACAAAAATGATCTAGACGGAAGATTCAAACGTCAACAACGGGAGTCGCGCCGCAACGACCTTCACCGCAGGAGGGATTGCTTGGTCCACTGGTGATGAAACGATGAAACTCTTACCGCGGGCTTGACACCAAAGCAGGTACAAATGAGTCGCTTTGAGCAGGACTGTCTTTGCTCAAATAGCGGCCAGGAGTGTTTATGTGCCGCACCGCAGGGAGCACTTAGTGTTTATTTGAAGGAGGTGCCTGTTCGAGTGGAGACCTTGATTTGCACGAATGGTTGTTTATAGGGCTACACAGCCTGCTGTTCGTAGACGGGTCGACATACAAATGTTACGTTTATGAGACAATCGGAATGGAACGTACAACTGCCAGAACTGTTTGAGCTGATGCTATTATTTAAGGGAATAGGTCATTCCAGTCATGTGAACTCGTGCTTTGTCCAAAGACACTTATTTCAAACTAAATTGTCTCCCACAAAATTGGAAAGTCGGAAATTTCCATCCTCAAACTTGGAGAAGAGGAATAGAATCTGAGAAAATGGATTGATTCTGACCTCAATGAGATGCAAACATATGATGTCACACAATAATGGTCATGCCAAAAGTTAAGAAATTCACGGTACAGTGCGAAACAATTTTATGAGAGTACTGTAAGACACAGCTGTCCTAAACTAACAAAATGAAGGATATATTTCTGTCACGGTTAATACAATAAGGCAGGATGGCAAAGCTCTTCAATCAAAAAATATAACTCTTATTGATGTTTGAATGTTATGCTGTATTAATTTCGGAGTCCCCATTGAGCTGGATCAATTTTGACTATATTTGACATTCCTCATCCCTCTTCGAAATGGTAAAACGGTGGGAGCTTCCTGAATAGGAGAGAATCTGCATGAAGGCGCGTGATGCCTCTTGTGACAATTGGTCCATTCAACTTGTTGTACACTGCGTATGGCATCCATTGAATTTGAATTTGTTACACTACAATAGTCACGTTTGACAAGCAATACTACGTCCTCATAAAAGCTTCCTCTCTGCTTAATCTCAGCGTATTGTTGTCGACACTGCTGACGACGGAATGGAAACCGTTTCCTTCACAGACGAGGGCAGCGGGCAACTGTGTTCTCTGAATGCCATGATCTGATTTTGGGCGTGTCGAGTTGACGATTTAAAAACGATCAGGTTGAGAGGCCTCAGGATGAGATTCGTTTAAACAATGTCTGCATTGGTCCGTCCACATCGCCGCAGGAGTGACGTTAGAAAGAGGGTCAGACCACAACTCTGCCAATTTTCAGTCGTTTCCCACTGTTGGATCCGCCAGTCCCTGAAGAACACATTCGTTTTTTGGTTTGTTTTGTTTTGTTTTTGTTTTTTTACGTCACTGCAGACTACAATGTGGTCTGACAAGAGGGCACGCAAGAGTGTGTTCATGGCATGGGAAAGACATACACATATACATATAAACACACATATAAACACACAGACACATTTTTATATATAAAATGTTGACAGACAACCAATTCCATTATTCATCCATCCCAGCCATTGACATCTTAAACCAGAAGTTCAAGTTAAAACCAGCATGGCCGCTGACAATAATACGTGAAACCTGCCGGTGGCCACTTGCCTCAGGAATTCGCGTCTTTTCCACATCAATGGAATCACTTGCACCACATTCACCATCTGGCTACTGTATTCATCAACCTGAGTCCATAAAGTCGAAATTCTAGCCAAATATGCCTCTGTCAACATTGTGTAATGTGTCTGACCGAGATCACTCAGTCGCTTCTGGCAAGAACGTTAGGACTTATTTGGCGAATAATGATCTATACGACACCGGACGGGGCGAAATCTAGTACCGAGCAAGAAGAAAAACATTCAGCCAGATTCCTGCCATTTAATATCCCATTAAAGGGTCATTTGGCATCAATGCCTGGCATGTGCGATGGAATTCTACTGTTCCTTGCCTTCAATGAAATTCCCCAAAGGCTTTGGACTCTAGGTGTGTGTGTTTGTACTGGACATTGTGTGTCAAGCTTGTGAATGGTAGGTGTGTGTGTTGTGTGTGTGTGCGCGCACGCGCAAGTCATTTTAAGCTGGCAGAAGTTTAGTTTTCCATCGAAGTAAATCTACACCCTCCATCTCCTGCCACGTCTGACTGCCCTCTGTAGTCAGAGATAACACCGTGGGTTCACGACATCATTAATGTATGATATATATATATATATATATATATATATGGGTCTATACGCGGAGTTGCTGCTGGCAAGCTTGCACCCTGCTCACTAGCTTGTTTTTTAGCCAATGGCGTGATGGTTGCCAGGGGTTCCACTTCTGCCTCAACCAATCACAACTAATATGTCAGCAGGAATTCCTCAAAAGAATGTGCCTAAAGAAACGCAATGTGTTTTTGTCCTCTACTTTTGTGTCCCTGCCCGACTGAAAATGGACGACGCATTGCCATGCAAAATGCCGTGTGTTTATTTAACTTGGGAAAATGAAATTCAAGTCAGACAAGAAAATTCAGAAAATCTAAACTTCCTGTTTCATTGAGATTAACTGCCAACACATTCATTCAAAGGAGACATAATAGGCCACCCCCCAAAAAAAATCTGCTCTCATATGTCAAAAAATGCTCGAGTGTGTGACAAGCTTTGGTCAAAATCTTCCAAGGATCAAGATAAACTGCACTTTTTTTAAAACCTTGTTTTAACAGTCTTCAGCCTATTCTGCAGTATGTATGAGCCACTGCTCACCCTGGTGTGCAGCTCTGCTTACCTTTTATAAGTGATAGGGGTTTCCCATAGACTGGTGGTTACTTCAAATTTGAGGTCTGATCAAAATTTGAACAGACACATTCTCAGAGCTCCGTTCACAAATTGACATGTCACACTTGATATGAAGGCAGGCATGCGAGAGACTCTAATATTTGGAAATAAGCAAAATCAGATTTTCTGAAGCGCGTGCTCGGATCAGAGGAGTCACTTGTCCTCAGACAACTTTCCATGTGTAAAGTAAAAGCTTTTTTGATTATTTGTACCAAGGCCAACATATCACATTAAACATTAATATGAAGAAGCTACTCACTATTAAAAACATTCAGACAGTTCGATACAGTTGTCCTTGAATTGGATTCCACCATTTAAATTCAAGCCACACTTTGTCTTCATTCCTATTTTTCTCCCTATCTTTCACACACACACACACACACAGCCCCTTGCTCCTATAATAAAAACCACATTTGTCCATGTGAGGAATTTTGAACAAAACAAGCTTCTAAGATCCATTCACTGCTGCAGAACGTGTCCATGTTAACCACAATGTAAAAAAAAAAAAAAAAAAACTTGGTTACAAAGACGTAATTAAAAAAAAGGGCTCGATGTTTGAAGAAGAAGAACCAGCACAGATGTGGCCTTCACAGTTTGGATGAGCCACAGTGTGAAACGTCTGCGAAATGACATTGCTGAATTCAAAATACTTTTGTAGACTGTATCTAGTTGGCATCGCTAACAAATGCAAAGTGTTGCATTCAAATAATGTCTTACTTCACCCTCCATGATCCATGCATCAATTCTCTATCCTGCTTCATATCGCACATCTCAGCTGATATCCTGATATATACAACCATGCATATTCACACCGGTGGAGTCCCAGATTACAAAAACAATTCATGTTTTTGGGATGTGGGAGGAAGTCTTAAAAGCCAGAATAGCTCATTTGCAATGTTCTCTGAGCTGTGTTTGTGATCTACGGTTACACTGTTAAACATTATCTTCTCACATTTATTTTTTCATACGTTTTCAAAATTAAGTACGTGGATGGCTTATGAATAGGGAGGATTACTGTTCACTTCATTCTTCTCGCCAATAAAATAACAAACCGGGCAATATGAAGCTTTGTCTTGGCCGCTAGATTGTTTTCCAATCTGTAGAACAATATTGAACAACATTTTATGGGACACTCATAATACTACTGGACGATTAAAGATTTGGATTCCTGACATATAATGACCTTTCCTTGATCATTTGTGACTTTTTGTGCAAGCAAGCTCTATTACATCCATTTAACAACTTTCTATACCGCTGTCCAGGGCAACTGTGCGCTCAATTTACGCCAGATGACTTTGGAGGAAAAGCAGACGACACGCTGGATTTATTGCCAGTCAATCACAGGGGAGGATTGTAATTATCAAGAATTATTAGAAGTCTGTTTGGATACGATACGTTTTTATATTTAGTTCGGTTGGCGGAAATCATGTCCAGGGCTGGACTGGCCATCTGGCGTACAGGTCAGATGACTGGTGGGCTGGCCTTTCTTGGAGCCAATATGCAGTGCTATTTAATTATTATTTTCCTCCATTTTGCCCCTACGAGACCGGTTCATAATTTAAAGGGAGCAGTCGGTGAGCTAAAGCTATGTGGTAGCCATGGGTGGTCAGGAGTCATGTTTGAATACAAATTTCATCAGAATCTGTCCAAAGAAGAGCATGTTGATTTTTACAGTCAGTGTCAATTATACGTGTCCAAAGGCCAGAATGTCAGGGTCAATTATCATTATTATAACTATTTTTATATTTTTTTGTGGCAGTTCAGTCTAGCGTGGCTTTATTGAAGAGAGATTTAGAAAAGGATCACCGGATAGTTGATAACACCGTTTTTAAAAATAACGCCGCGTGTGAGCTTTAAAGAAGAAATGCGTTCGTCTACTCTCTCCACAGGACCTTGTGGAAAGGATGAAAAGCAGGCCAAACGGTAGTCTTAGGGGAGAGCATGTTCCATATAGCCTTGTTGTGTCTGGCTTGCTAAGAGCCTGCTCAGAGGAGCTGGCTGGAGGGAATTCCTTGTCTGCTGAGAGTGTGTGCTTCGATGTGCGAACATGTGTGCAACTGGGACTCATAACTGCATTAAGAAAATCACATTCCTTCCACCATTTAAATTCAAGCCACACTTTGTCTTCATTCCTATTTTTCTCTCTCTCTCTCACACACACACACACACACAGCCCCTTGCTCCTATAATAAAAACCACATTTGTCCATGTGAGGAATTTTGAACAAAACAAGCTTCTAAGATCCATTCACTGCTGCAGAACGTGTCCATGTTAACCACAATGTAAAAAAAAAAAAAAAAGACTTGGTTACAAAGACTAAATTAAAAAAAAGGGCTCGATGTTTGAAGAAGAAGAACCAGCACAGATGTGGCCTTCACAGTTTGGATGAGCCACAGTGTGAAACGTCTGCGAAATGACATTGCTGAATTCAAAATACTTTTGTAGACTGTATCTAGTTGGCATCGCTAACAAATGCAAAGTGTTGCATTCAAATAATGTCTTACTTCACCCTCCATGATCCATGCATCAATTCTCTATCCTGCTTCATATCGCACATCTCAGCTGATATCCTGATATATACAACCATGCATATTCACACCGGTGGAGTCCCAGATTACAAAAACAATTCATGTTTTTGGGATGTGGGAGGAAGTCTTAAAAGCCAGAATAGCTCATTTGCAATGTTCTCTGAGCTGTGTTTGTGATCTACGGTTACACTGTTAAACATTATCTTCTCACATTTATTTTTTCATACGTTTTCAAAATTAAGTACGTGGATGGCTTATGAATAGGGAGGATTACTGTTCACTTCATTCTTCTCGCCAATAAAATAACAAACCGGGCAATATGAAGCTTTGTCTTGGCCGCTAGATTGTTTTCCAATCTGTAGAACAATATTGAACAACATTTTATGGGACACTCATAATACTACTGGACGATTAAAGATTTGGATTCCTGACATATAATGACCTTTCCTTGATCATTTGTGACTTTTTGTGCAAGCAAGCTCTATTACATCCATTTAACAACTTTCTATACCGCTGTCCAGGGCAACTGTGCGCTCAATTTACGCCAGATGACTTTGGAGGAAAAGCAGACGACACGCTGGATTTATTGCCAGTCAATCACAGGGGAGGATTGTAATTATCAAGAATTATTAGAAGTCTGTTTGGATACGATACGTTTTTATATTTAGTTCGGTTGGCGGAAATCATGTCCAGGGCTGGACTGGCCATCTGGCGTACAGGTCAGATGACTGGTGGGCTGGCCTTTCTTGGAGCCAATATGCAGTGCTATTTAATTATTATTTTCCTCCATTTTGCCCCTACGAGACCGGTTCATAATTTAAAGGGAGCAGTCGGTGAGCTAAAGCTATGTGGTAGCCATGGGTGGTCAGGAGTCATGTTTGAATACAAATTTCATCAGAATCTGTCCAAAGAAGAGCATGTTGATTTTTACAGTCAGTGTCAATTATACGTGTCCAAAGGCCAGAATGTCAGGGTCAATTATCATTATTATAACTATTTTTATATTTTTTTGTGGCAGTTCAGTCTAGCGTGGCTTTATTGAAGAGAGATTTAGAAAAGGATCACCGGATAGTTGATAACACCGTTTTTAAAAATAACGCCGCGTGTGAGCTTTAAAGAAGAAATGCGTTCGTCTACTCTCTCCACAGGACCTTGTGGAAAGGATGAAAAGCAGGCCAAACGGTAGTCTTAGGGGAGAGCATGTTCCATATAGCCTTGTTGTGTCTGGCTTGCTAAGAGCCTGCTCAGAGGAGCTGGCTGGAGGGAATTCCTTGTCTGCTGAGAGTGTGTGCTTCGATGTGCGAACATGTGTGCAACTGGGACTCATAACTGCATTAAGAAAATCACATTCCTCAACACAAGCGCCGTGTCAAATACAACAACGGGGATGGGAAGTGAGTGTGATCAACAGGCTTATGAATAACACTGCAGCTGCAAAAAGTAAAACAAAAGCGTGCAGATGGAGGGGACACGGAATGAAAGACGGAGAAGGAATGCAAGAAACGTGGCTCCTTACCAGCGCGATAAACAAAGTTCGCCTCTGCCTCCGAGGAGGTCGGCGAGAGCAACTCGTCGTCGTACTCGTTGGAGCTGAAGGAGCCGGAGTGGTTCCTCTTGCGAGCATCCATGACAGCGTTGGCCACCATGACATGACGCAGTGAGTCGTTGAGATAGCGGTGCAACAGGCTGCTCTTGTATTTGGGCGGCGACACGTAGTCATCGGCCAGCGAGGCGGCTTCGGTGGCCGAGGGGAGGCCCGCTCCCATCCCCATGGCCATGCCCATCATGGTCGAGCCTTCCTTCTTAATGACACTCTGGTACATGGGTTTGGTGAACTCCACGGCAGTGTTCTGGGTCCTCTGAGGATTGTTGCCATCTGATACATGGAAATCATGCAAAGACATTAGGAATTTTCCAAACATGGTGAAGTCATATACTCGTGCTTTATACGGTACGTCCACTATTTATGAATGTATTCTGGAAATATAATAATAATAATACATTTTATTTGTAATATAAGGCACACAAACAGTCGGTAGATCCATTTGTGATGGCTCATCATCACAATAAGGAAGCTATGTGAACAAACACAAATGTAGAAACTGAAGTGGCAAACTCAAACAAGTCAAATGTAGAATTTGAGTCACAATTGCAGACACGTAGTTGGATGGATACCACTGTGATGTCAGTCAAAAGAGTGCAATATGTTTGTCTCGGCTCAATGAAGTCACTAGTAATTATTGCCATAATACTGTATATGTTGTTCTTTATGATTTTTAATGACACTTTTCGATGCCACGAGGGTGACTAATACTGTATTTTATTTTAAAATGTAATTGCACGTCATTTTTTGGTTAAGGGCAGTCTGTACACGCACACTTGTGCAGCGCTGAAAAGCGCAGCTCAATAAAAATGAACTTATGTTTCATTTCCGTTGGCATTCCACTCAAGAGAATAAAGCAGCGGAGAAATGTGAGAACAATCCATAATGGATTGGAGATTGTTTCCTCTCCATTTAAAACACATTGCCCCTCTATTTCCGTCTGCAGAAAGCTTGCAGTACGATCCATGGCACTGCGCACTGCTAAGGTAATCAAATTAAATGAGAACCCTGATGAAAGAAGCAGGGGAAGTAGATAAAAAAAAGAAAAAAAAGTTCTGGAAAATCAGATATCAGGAGGGAAATCAAGAGCTCCACTCTGGATCCTTTTGTTGATTGGGCAGGTTAGATGGCGTCTAGGCCAAGTTATGATTACAGCCCATGAAGGTACTCGCTGTCCGCTCACTGCGCAGCCTGAGCAGAGATTCTCAAAGTCCACTTCTATTCTAAAGGCCGTCCAAACAATGTTGATCTGCCGTTATGATCACATGGCCGGCATCCAAGTCTGGCACCTCTCTAAATAAACCTTCAAACATCTCAAAAATTTTCTTTGGGTGCGCAATAGTGGCTACGAAACAAGCCGGAGGAGTTGACAAATAAGAGCGGTCAACGGGTCAGCGGGGACGGGTCTCCACATAAATAGCCCCTGGAGCAAAAGCATAGACTTTAAAAATAATGGTGGGCCTTTCGGTGTATGGGTCAAATGTGGGATAAGGCTGCGGAAAACTTCATAACCATAATGTGACAGGGGGAAGAGTCCGGGAGATATAGCGAGCCACTGGTGGTACAATGGCATGTGGCGGACACAATGCAAACAACATGCGCGCATTCCTTTGCAGCCGCACGCTTGGCCTCTGCCTCTCAAAGGACCTAATTAAAGATTACTCACACCGCAGCGCTCTTCCTCTCTGTTTCAATCCCTCACCGTGCGAGTATATGCTGTATGGTTTCTGTTTATGTATTTATTCCCCGCGCAATGTTTTCTGTCCTGTCGGTGGCCAGCAAGAAGCAATTCTTGCCTCGAGAAGCAGTAAGTGTTTGCAGTAAGTACATAGCTGAAAGAAAGTCAGTCATTCCCAATTGCAGACTGGGCGACAGACGTTGGCTCAGCGGGGTGTCTTAATAACAGCGTTGCAGCCGGCCAGCCTCCGTGACTCTCGGCTAGGTCACACACTTGCCGTAGAATACATTATACGGCGTATACTGTACTCGGAACAACGTTCGGCCTTGTGCTTGCCTCTCCCATGTCCTGAAAGGCTTACGACGAGGGCTAAGAAATGTTATGATATAAGAAGAGCGGCGGGTTCACGTGGGGTTCACACTGGCTTTATATGAACAGACTAGATCAATTTGGGACTGGAAACCCAAGCCATGTAGGGGGTGTAGACTTGGGAGAATTGAACTCTGCTCAGCTCTGGAATGGAATACTTTGGTTATCAATCAGCAGTCATTTGTAGGCCTGTATTTTCAGGGAAATACAATGTGATGCAAAATTTGAACAAGAATGAAGTCTGCGTGAGCGCTAATGCAAAGGACTAATGTAACTCAGCAATCCGTCCGGCCATTTTGAACTACTTTTCACCCTGCACTGCTCATCAGTCAATAGATAACACATAACATCCACACTCACTTTCACACCTATGGAACATTTTGAGTCTTTTTTTTAACATTTTGGAATGTGGAATGAGGAAAATAAAGTGACAGAAGAAAAAAAAAAACACAAGTAGGAAGGTTCAAATTGAGATTAAAACCCCAGAAAGAACCTTTGATGAAAAGGTGGACGTGCTGAAAGCTCGGCAAATGTAGACCTACCACTGTCCTGATAAAATTCAATTCAAGATCCAAACTAAACTAACTGTTGAACAGTCTCCCGCAAATGCTTGTTTAACTTCCAAGACCTTACTAAACTTTAAAAAAAAAAATACTCAATTGTAATTTGAATACAGACAATAAAAAGATGTCAAAAGACCATCAAAAAGTCTACCGTGCAGGATGATATATCATATTTGAAACGTACCATCGGAGCAGCTGTCATCGCTGCTGACGCTCAGTCTCTCAGCATTGCCTTGAACATACTTGTTATAAAGCTTGATCCGAAGGGCCCAGCTCAGGTCGGGCTGCCTCACCGTGTTCTTCAGCCGCCTCCTGGCATTGGCGAACCAATTGGAAACCTGACAAAGAAAGGAAAAGGAGAGTCCGGAAAAACAACGTTACTGTTTTGACTCTTCAACATATCCCCATCCACGGTGGGACAATCAAAACGTCTGCTCAGACTCGACAGACCAAAACAGTCCAGTTACTAAAAGGAATTCCAGACAGTTTCATCTCAGATTTTCTGCACCTAACACCCTCCACATGCTGGACAGCCAATAAAAATCATCTATTATTGACAAATGTTGACGGAGATGGATGTCCTCTATCTTTATTCTGGATTCGCTTGGCATCGTTTCAACAACACATAGTTCCAACGCTGACCTCAAGCAGCGAAAAAAAAAAAAAAAAAGACACTTGAGCCCCTTGAGGAAGAAGGACCGTTAGATGTCACACTGTTTATGCTCAATTGACTTCAAGTGGCTTATGAGTGCAACACTGTCCTCAGTGACAAAGTCACAGACCCACCTGCACCAGGGTCATCTGTGAACCCAAAGCCAGCAGAATCTTCTCCGTCTTAGTGGGGTAAGGGTTGTCCCGGTGCTTGTACAGCCATTGCTTGAGCGGCCGCGCCATATCTTGCAGGGCCTGACGCTTGTGTCGCACTTTGCTGCCACCGGGACGACCCCTGAAAGGGGGCAGGCGAAGCAAAAAGGTCAGCCAGTGATCGTCCAATAGGTTGTGCACAAATGCCATCTTATCACGAGCCACATCAAGCTGATGATTATTCCAGTTCCGCAACGAGAGTTGGAGCAGAAATTGTGCCTCTGACAAAGAAAAGAACGCTCCGTTTTGAGTGACACTGTTTGTCAGAGAGGTATTCATTTAAACAACACATTTATTTTTGTGGTTGTAGTTTACAGTAGCGTGGAACCGCACTCCATCACACGGAAAAGTGTTTATTTTTGTTTAATTGGAGCTTCGAGGCAAAAACTGAATGTTCTCGGTGTCAAGTGGCGCACACCGCAGCAGACTACAACCAGAATAATAAACCTATTGTGAAATCAATGTAGAACAGATCAGAATTGTGACGTCGTATCTCATTATATTGTGTCACCAACATGCACTGTCTGGTGAGAGCATGTGAAAGCGAGATTCTCTGTCATTTTAGTCATGAAAGCGATCATCTGGAGGGTGCATAGGACATCAGATAACTCTTGAAGACATATTCGTTTTCCATGTTGTGGAATTTCAATCTCAGCCTGAAATGACACATGCGAGGTGAACACTTCAGGTGGATGTAAAAAGTGGACCAAAGATCACAGAGTGGAATTAGATGTTCATTTATGAGGCAGGTCACGTTTCCCAGCTTCCAGGTGGTGCAGGTATTGTCAATCCTGACATAAAAAGTAAGCATACGATAGAATGGCAACATTGTCACGATCAGCGGTAAAGACAAATATTGTGGTCATCGCACCCGCAAAAAGCCCATAAAACGCTAACATTATTTTCCATTCCAAAAAGAGGGTCTCTTTTTTTTTTCTGATATGCTCAAGCAGCGTTATGAGAGCCTCACTCTCACCTGCACAAAGGAGAACTTTTGGATTTCAGAAACCTGCAGATGTCAGTATGGTGCAGGACTCGGAGCCCTTCCTTTTTATCTCCCTTAAAAGCTTCCACGCACTGCACGTCACATTTTAGTCTAACCTCATCCCGAGGTTGGTGTTCTCCAAATATTTTCCTTGTAATCTAGATTGGAATGAACATCTTAAAA
The DNA here is from genome assembly GCF_001891065.2 of Hippocampus comes. Classification (NCBI taxonomy): domain Eukaryota; kingdom Metazoa; phylum Chordata; class Actinopteri; order Syngnathiformes; family Syngnathidae; genus Hippocampus; species Hippocampus comes. The sequence continues at coordinate 34,150 of NW_017805137.1, forward strand.
GTACATTTCACTCCCTGTTCTCAACATTGGTTTTAAACAACGGCCCTGCTCGCACACCGACACACACACATACTCACATTTTTTTACATCTCGAATGAAAGTTCCACTTAAACAGACACCTGACAAGCACCCAAACTCATATCACTCTGTGACTGAAGGTTTCCATTTAAGGTCACTGCCCCCCACCTCACTCTTATGTGCTCAATTAAGAAAAACAACAACCCCCAAAATTCAATAAACCATCTTTTCTTACACCTGTTCCCTGTCACAAGAAAATAAATAAAATACTTGGAAAACCAACACATGGTCGTTGTGTGATGGACTAGACCACACAGAAAGTTGAAGGGCAAATGTATTTATTGGAAGCAGATGGAGAAATGTAGGAGACGGCTACCGAATAAGGCTGACCTAGTTATTACCCCGGCATTAACGAGATGAACAACACCGGCAAAAAACATTCAGCTACTCCTTAATAAGTTATGCTACATTTTGGAAATACTGTATGACGGTCGTCCGATTTGAATCAAGCCTGCTTTACAACTCGACCATGTGGATGCGCTGGCTTAATTGCGCCTAATTGCGCACAGCCACACGCAGAAGCACGAGACCACGACTTGATTCCAAAAGTAAAGCGAATATATTCATGGTTCAGGCCATGGAATGAGTACGTCTCACCTGAGCTTCATTTCCCCATCATGTCACTGTTTCTTTTTTTGTTTGTTTGCGGGGGGCGCACAAGTCAAACACCGAATTCGTCTGCAATCGCTCTGCGCTCGAAATGTGGTCGAAGTGAACTCAGGGTGCAAGTGGTTTTCATCCGCTCCCGATCGACCTTGGAGCTTGACTTACCCGTTCCGTCTGTGTCGGATGGCCTGGTTGTCCATGATGGCCTGGTTGCTGGAGAGAAGGTCCGGGTGTTGTCCATCCATGACTTCTAAGTAATTTCTGCTGCTCCTCTCCACCTCGTTGGCCTTGTCCTCAAACAGAACCTGGCCGCTCAGCTTGTTAAACACGATGGCGTTCATCTTTGGCCAGATCGTCCCCGAGTTGCGCAAAAATGAAAAGATCCCCGCGGGTGCGTCACAGGGCGCAAGTGTCTCCCCTGTGAAGGACATGCGCGCGTTTAGCAATGGTGGACTTCAAGTCGTACTTAGTAGGAATATAAATGCTCCGTATGCCTTCGCACTTCGTTTGCTGGGTTGTGTTTCCATACAATTTAAAGTTTGTTTCTCGTGTAAACATTCCATTTTTTTTTTTTTGATAAAACTGCAAAGTTTAAAATGAATTGCATGCCCCTGCCAGGTTCACGTCGGGAAATCAGACTTTATCATTCCAAATGTTTTTGTTTTTTTGCATCAAACCAGCGTTTCAACAACTTTTCTTTTTAGCATTAAAAATATCCAACATGATTTTCGTTCATCTTTTTAAAAAAGCAACGTGCAGACGATTGATAAAACATCAAGTCAAAACAAGTGCACGCGGCAAATTCTGATTTAATGTCCGTTCATGCAACGTGGATTAATTGGCATGCACACTTTGAAGGCATCACAGACAACGCTGCGGGCTGTCGAGTCGGCTATTGCATTTGCATTTGCATTTGTCAATTATCATTATTGCACGTGTCCCACGCAGGAATAAATGTGCGCTGCGGTCACGTGGACTGATACCGTGTACTAATTACGCCTATGCAGGACAGTTCCGTTCTTAAGTACGACACGTATGATTGACGTCAATAATTAACTCTGAATCCCCACTGAAGTGCCCCTTGCAAATTCGCCTCCGCTGCATCGCCAATTCTAGGCGATAAAAGAACCGATGCATGCATAACTAACGGCTAAGCCAATCTTGCGCGCTTCCGTTACCTGTCCCGGGCTCCTCCGGAGTCGGTCCGCGGTGTAGAGCAGTAATCCTGTCTCCTCCGGCCCATTCCCCACTCACATGTTCCCCTCCGGAGATGTTGCGCCCAAAATCACGGAGCTCCGTCTCCTCCGCAGCTTTATCCGGCGACCTGCGCCGCTCAGCCCGGGACTCTGAATATGTCACTCTGCTCATGTTTCCTCGCACACAAGCCGAGCCTGCGAACATACTGTGGATGGCTTAG
>NW_017805137.1:36305-101570 GCF_001891065.2 Hippocampus comes
GACGAGGCACCCTGCTTCTTCTGCTGCAAAAAAAAAAAAAAAAAGTTAACCATGACCATTACATCTGGTTTAAATGCATTTCACTCAGACAGCATTAGTTAGTGTTGCACAACATGATAAAGATATTCGTATTCATTTTTTTTTTTTTTTACTTTTAATTGGGGGAACGTTATACGATGCACTGCATGGTGGCAAGCAATTGGAGCAGGTCTGCTTCACAATTCTGAGGTTTCGTGTTTGAATCTCGGTTCCTGTCGAGAGTTTCTACGATTCCTCCGGCTTCGTATTACATGTGCATTAGATTCATGGATGGCTCTAAATCGTGAGTGAATAACTGTCAATATGACCTTATCAGCCATATTGGATGTGGCCAAAGTATTTGCCCTAAAATCATTCACAAAATTGAAGTCGAATAATATAAAACATAAAACAATTGAGAGCGATGGCGTAGTATCCAATGAGTTCTGGCCTGACGATACATCTCCAAGGAGCAAGTGAACGAGGCATCCTCACAAATCACTTTGATTTGCCACATCTAATACGGTTGAGGCGTCGACATACTCCATGTGGGGTCTCCGCACCGTCGGTCACCAGCTGTCCAACAGCCCATTCTTAACAAGTTGTTAGTAAGTAGTGAGAGACATGATGAAGAATAGCAACCTTTGAATTTTTTTTCATCTTGGGGCGGATCTCGTTTGAAATCTACGGGGTTGTTGTTGCAACTCTGAGCAATGATCCCTCAAAGTCGTTGAAGACCTCAGTTAAAAGAAATGAAAATCAGAACTTTTTGGACCTTATGACTGTCATCATCCTGAGTAGGTGATCTTTCAAAATCAGCCGGCCATTTACGATGATTAAATACACCCAACAACACGAACGTCCCCTTTCACCCCAGGTTTTGGTTGCTTGGTGAAAATTGTCCTCGTCACGCGATTCTGAGGCTGACTAACGTTCAAGATTTAGTTTTTCTCTCATTAGACAAACAGCCCGCAGCAAAATCTGCTATCAAATACAAAACCAACATTTTTTCCTGCAACATCAATTATTCCATCAGGATCGGAGCAAACGCGATCCATGCTGCAAAACTCGGAAAACGTGGATTCTGGCCGTTTATAGCCACGCGGCGGCTGATTACATCTGATCAACCCTCTCATTGACTTCCATTATAAAAACCTGTCACGTCATGTGCTCATGAGTCATAAGCTCCAGAGGTCCTCAGCTGTGTGTTGCTTTGGGGTTTATCCAAGGTAGTGATTCGGAGGAGGTGACTAAGCAGCAAGACCCATAGGAAGAGTCGGGGATCTGTGTAATTATTGTTTATTTGTGCTTATTTTTCATTTAACGGGGGAAATTTAACTTTTATAACACTCTTGTGCAAACATGTTCTCTTCTGAGTACTCAAGTGCTGCAATCACTTTGATTAAGGTCAGAGAGGGTTTATTTTCTCAAATTTCACGGGCTTTCCTTCTCACCTGATGTGAACTTGTGTTACCTGCCATGACCTTCCCTAGAGTGGAGGTCTCATTGAAGCAAGGCACGTTCCGTAAATATTTTCTGGATTCTGTGTTGGACTTTGTGTTTGCTGCAGAGCTGTCAATCTGAAAAATCACAAACGCCAAAACATCACCAAACGATTGACATTTTCATCAGAGCCACTTAATCATTCACGGTTCTGGCTATGAAAAGTGCTCATTGTTCACCAGCGAGAGCTATCTCTCCGCCTCCAAAGCACAGCAGTCCCAATTATTTTTTAAATCTCGATAGTCTCTGTTCCACAACGTGACCCTCAATTAAGGTGATGTTTTTACTCTCGACTTAAATCTGTGTAAACCAAGTTGGAATTATACATTGCAGCACGCCGACTTACTGCTTAAAAGCCACAGACGTATTTGTTCGTCGGTTTGCCCGCGACGGTGGAAAATGTGACTGCGGAAGAAATTTGCAGGTTGTTTAAAATGACCCAATTACCGTTTATTTCAGATAGGTTTTAATCATTTGGGACACAAATCCGCGAGTGAAAACATGCACTATGTCTGTCCGCCGAAAGCAATCAAGAGTCAAAACCCGAAGGTCATTAGACGTTGCTGGGATCGGCGCTTTAAATTACAGTGTGGCATAATTGCATCTCGGAACAGCCGCCTCTTAACCCTCTCGTGCCTGTTGTCTTTCTATTTATGGCTTGACGTGGAAAAAAAAAACATGACCACAAAACACACATGCGCACTTGAAAGGGAGGATGGCAGTTACGTGTGAAACAACATGTTTTCTTTGTAAAACTGACCCAAGTCTAATTCATTCAAGCAAAACATACTTTGGGAACTAATCATTCAAATTCAAAATCATTCATAATGCCCACGGTAGAAAAGTAAGCATCATGTTATTTGAATGATATCACTTGTTTTACGCCGGTCGACCGACCTTTCCCTTATCCGGTCTTCTATACAAATAAAGGATATCTTATCTTATCTTATCTTATCTTATCTTCTGACATACTTGAGCGTGAGCTGTGAAAAGCAGCCACTGGCAGTGCGGACAATTTTTGATGCACTGTGAAGAGGCAAGTACATTAATCAATGTCAAAATGAGAACGGGACAAAGTCTGAAATTTAAACTGAAATGCCATATGAAACGGACAAACGGACATTCTTGAGTCCATGACTCATACGCCACGTCGACTCATTCTCTAATGCATCCATCAGTTTTATGCTCCCGTTCTCCAAGAAGACAAACAATTAATGGCTGTGCCATTCTCTCTAAGATACACACCAGGCGATGAAAAGACCCTGTGGAGAATTTTGGACTCGAATTCTTTTTGGGGAGGTGCCACGCAGAGCTCTCAGGTTGGATTCTGGATGGCGCTATCGGAGTGCGTGTCACATCATCACCGTCATTTCGGCATTCTGAAACCACTTCACAACACAGTCCAACTACCGGCTGCTGGGATGATTCCCTTTCCAATGTGCTGTAAATTCATTACCATAAAGCGTAGTTTCAAACAAACACAAAGATAACTCAAGCGACACTCAGGAGAGACCAGGCCTAAGCCAAGGCCAAACAATCCCCAACATGTCCCATCATGACATTCAAAGCCTGTTCCGCTCCCGTTCTGGAGGTAGAGCTCTCTACCTGCTGGAAATGTTTGGTCACTGCACCATTTGGTTGGGAACTCATCATTCAAATTCAAAATCATTCATAATGCGCACGGTAGAAAAGTAAGCATCATGTTATTTGAATGATATCACTTGTTTTACGCCGGTCGACCGACCTTTCCCTTATCCGGTCTTCTGACATACTTGAGCGTGAGCTGTGAAAAGCAGCAACTGGCAGTGCGGACAGTTTTTGATGCACTGTGAAGAGGCAAGTACATTAATCAATGTCAAAATGAGAACGGGACAAAGTCTGAAATTTAAACTGAAATGCCATATGAAACGGACAAACGGACATTCTTGAGTCCATGACTCATTCGCCACGTCGACTCATTCTCTAATGCATCCATCAGTTTTATGCTCCCGTTCTCCAAGAAGACAAACAATTAATGGCTGTGCCATTCTCTCTAAGATACACACCAGGCGATGAAAAGACCCTGTGGAGAATTTTGGACTCGAATTCTTTTTGGGGAGGTGCCACGCAGAGCTCTCAGGTTGGATTCTGGATGGCGCTATCGGAGTGCGTGTCACATCATCACCGTCATTTCGGCATTCTGAAACCACTTCACAACACAGTCCAACTACCGGCTGCTGGGATGATTCCCTTTCCAATGTGCTGTAAATTCATTACCATAAAGCGTAGTTTCAAACAAACACAAAGATAACTCAAGCGACACTCAGGAGAGACCAGGCCTAAGCCAAGGCCAAACAATCCCCAACATGTCCCATCATGACATTCAAAGCCTGTTCCGCTCCCGTTCTGGAGGTAGAGCTCTCTACCTGCTGGAAATGTTTGGTCACTGCACCATTTGGCCCCAACGTAAGTAGACTGTAGCAGTAAATGTAGAAAATAAGGCCTTGCATTCACACGAAAGGTTTATATGGCAGCTGGTTAGGTCATTTTTTTTTGGTACAGTCCTGCTAACAAACACTAATGGGAACTTAATCTGATGTCATTGCCGTTTTGCACTTGGTGGCGGTAATATTACACTGCAACCCATCAAATGGCGTCTCGTGTACTGCAAGGTTGTAAACAAGAATATGAAGGCATGCACATTGTTGCCCCTTAACAAATCCTTTTATGACCAATCAAGCAACAGTCATCCTCTGTTGAGTCTCATCAAATCAGAGCTTTGTCTAAAATTTCACAATCACCCCAATTTCATGGTCAGGTGCGTTAGAAAAGATGTGATCTGTTCACGTAGCTGACAGGCACATTGGTAAAACCGGAGGCCTTTCTTCAAGCTTCTACCTGATGCAACAATCAGACAGACAACCGATGAAGACGGAAAAGCGAAAGATTAATTTCAGGTTACTACAAGAGCCGTATCAAATGCTTTGCGCTGATTGAGAGGAGCAAATCTATCGAAACCAAGCCCATTATATTACGCACATGTACCTAATGACGTGTCTGGTCATTTGAGTCCTCAAAGTGAAACTGTCCAATCACACCAAGAAGTAACATAAACTAAATATATATCGTTTTATCATATTTGACAGGCATGTTGCAAATCACTAACAATGCCGGTAGGGTTAAATTTACAGACCTACATTACCTACTGCATTAAAAAAAAAAAAAAAAAAGACATGCCTGAGATTATACACTAGGCCAAGGATATGTTTACTGAGTAAACGACGACAAAAAAAAAAGCGGGACCACTTTTGTCCCTTTTCAAACATTCAGGCAATATCTGAGTCCGCTTTACTCAGACAGCACTTGTCAGTAATGACTTCTTGGACCTGAATGGTATTTTCTAGCATACATAGTGACTATTACATCAAACTGCATTTTCAGGGTGGCTTGCTTGTGCTGCACATATAATGACTGACATGTAGAAGGCCCAATGATTGCATGAACAGTGACAGAGAAATTGGGTCACAGCATTTGAGTCCAGACACACAAAAAAACAGAAATGCAACTCACAGAAGACGACATGCTGCTTAAGGTCACCCACCGTAATTGTTTTGGGCTAGACCCAGGCAATTTCAAAGAGTCTGTTGATCATTTTCTACACCCAACGCATGGCACGCTGACACTTTATGAATGAAAGCTTTAGTCTGCAAATCTCCGAAAAGCTTGACTTTCTACTCAAAGGCCAACTCTGTCATGTTTAGTAGGATAATAACAAACAGCACCGAGACCTTAATGGAGATGTTTGTATCCTTGAAATGTGACCCAGATGCTGCGGTATTTGCTCACTCATTTCTCGATTTATTTATTGTCAAGCTTGCGTGGTATTTACACTGTACGGAAGTGAATGTCAGGATTCATATGATGCATGAAATTCAATTGAAAACAACAAAACAGGGGATAGCAGCAGATCTGACGCGGCGTCTGGAGGATTCGCGAGAATACGCACGGAAGCGGCCGCGTGGCCGCTGAGCAAACGGCGACACCAGACGCTCCCGCCACGAGACCTGCCATGGTGAGAGCGCGCCGCCATGATAGAAAGGCTAATTTACAGGTGGAGAACAGGAGCTGTGTTCTGCTGCGCTCGACTTAGGCGGAGCTCTGAGAGACTGTTGTACGCACGGATATTTTTATTTTTTATGGCAATTCAGCAAGAAAACACAGCTGCCAACTGCTGTGATCTTACATTAAAAAAGGCTTCTGAAGCGTTGCAAAGGGGTGTGAAAAGAGGATTCTAATGTTTTGATCAAACCTCTACTCATTACTTGAATGAAATTTTTCTGCAGGGCATCTCGAGAAATGTGGGAAACCTCAAACGCAAACTTGCTTGACGTGAGCCGCCCACACAGCCAAAGGCCATAACCTGGAATGATTTTGTCGCAAAATTGCAAGAGTCAATGACAAGGCATCTGAATGTAGTTGAAAATTTGATTTTGGATAAAACAGATTCCAATGCAAGCAGCCTTTTAGTCATTGGAGGTTTGGGGGAGGGGAGGGGGGGGCGTGTACATTTCACACCAGAACACCTTACGCAACACCTCAACTCTTGATTTGGTGACAAGGCTTTTGGCTGCATTTTTTGGACACTTGGGAGAAGTGAGGCCATGCGGATTGTGGCTTCTGTGGTTGCTAAGGCAAAAGCTTTGAGTCAACAGTGTCTGGTGGGAATGGGGGGTGCGTCTGACCTCCTCTTGTGATGTCGTGGGTCAGTAGAGAGAATGTTCCAAAGACCTCCTCAACCCTCCATTGACATGCCTTTGAAGGAAGAACCAGAGTCTGGAGGTTCTCCTATTTCTAAGGTGGAAGGAGTTTGCAGAGGCGCTGAAAAAGCTTCTGAGTGGCAGAATTCTGCGGATGAATGAGATTTGAGCAGAACTCCTCAAAGATCCGGATGCGGGGCTGCCTTGGATCTGCAACATTGCAGAGTCATCGTGTACGTGTAGGCGACAGTGCCTTTGATTGGCAAACCGGGGTGATGGGTGGAACCAGAATCTTCCATGCCATAAAATAATCACTTGAAAAGACTTGACTGTCGAGACATTGCAGTGAACACGTTTTATGAGGGCAGCGGTTTGGCCAGAAAAAAAACATTTGGTCATCTCATTTTGATCAATCGGAAGAGCATATCCCAGAAATGATCCTGGTCGACTTAGAAGTTCTTTGCTGTTGACTTTGGAATCCCAGGTGAAAGTCGGGCCAATGGTGAGACATGGCAGCGGAGGCACAGGGGTGTGGCAGATGGCAGTGCACTCATTTCCCCTGCAAACACCAACAGGGATATCCCTCCACTATTTCCATGTGAAGCAATGAGAAACATGGGATGTTGAAAGGTGACTCGGAAGGCCAACGCTGGACGTAATTGCTGCCTATGCTGAGGCGTGGAGGCCTAACCTCTAATTTCCCTTGAATAATGTCGCAGCGTCGGACGGCAAGCCAGAAAAAGTGGCACTTTCTTTTCTCAGAGGCTTTGCGGCCCAACTAATACTCTCCCGCTGCGGCTTGAAGACCAAAAGGCCTGAAGGGACCAGACTGTCGAACCATCCTTACTACGTCCTCGCAGCCTTTCCCTTGTGCTCCGCGAGGTTAGGCTCGCACAGCAAAGTGCAACCGTGTTTTATTTCAGCTTGAATGTTAAACATCCTGTCACACTGTCAACAATATTACAAACCCGTCGCTTAGGGCAATGTGGTTCTGACGTCAATGTTTTTTTGTTTTTTTTTTTCTCCTCCTCAGCCATGTTATTAATTATATTATGATGAGAGGCTGGAGTCAAGAAGGCGGCGCGCAAGCAAAATGAGTTTAAAGTTGTCGTTCAGGCGCTGCTGGGCTTGACAATAATTAAGGTTGTACTTTTTCATTGTTATATTGAAGGTGGGTTATCTCCATCGTCACACTTGTGTGGGGGGCTTGGCGAAAAGTGAGACGTGAGTCACTCAAGCGTTCATCATTAAAAGTCGTTTTGGCAATGCTGAACTTATTTTTATACGCCGCATGACAGTTATGCATGTTAAGCTTTTTAAAAAAGCAGTTCCTGATGTTTTGGGTTCCTCCAGCGTCTTGATATTTTAGGGAGGAAGTTTCATTCATGCACTGCCCACCATGCATCCTGCTCCTCCACTTGACCCCGTCGAACAGCTGGGAGTGGTTTAAACCTCAAAGAGTGATGGAGATTTGAGGCCGTGGCGTTTCAAAGTTTTGCTTTTTCCCCCCCTATTTTGGTACACAGCTAATATAAATGTTAAGGGCCAAAGTCGCATCTGTGGCATCGACGATACATGCAATTAAAACAGAATGCCAAACATGAGAGCGGAACTGGACAGAATGTGCCAAATTCTGTTTTGCAATGTGGGTGGGTTAGGGAAGCACATTAAAAGAAGAAATCCGAGCAACATAAATCAACATCCACTGCGAAGTTGAATGGAAATTTCGCATTTTATTCAGCCACTTGTTTTGAGAAACGTTGAGAAAGTGACGAGGGCTATGACTGACAGAGGCGCTGTAAAACAGTGTTTCTAATATGAAGAATTGAAGTCGCGTTGCCATTTATGATATATATTTTGTTTCACTTTGCTAGCGCCACCAACAGGACTGAAGTGGAATATTTGTGAACAGTAAGCCAAACAATAAGCAAAACTGTTTGCTGTTTTGGTTGGCTTGCTGCGATTGTTTCCTGCTCAGTTTTCCATCCTTACTGAACAAAACTGAAGGCCAGTCCGGCTTTTATTTTGTTTGAATGAGGCCTCCTTTGTTTGTGTTACTACTCAGAAGCTCTTTTTTTTGTTTTTTTTACCCGAATAAATATATATACACACACACACACTCACACACACACACACACACACACACACACACACACACACACACACACACACACACACACCCAAACATGTAATAAATATACGCATCCAATTGTTGAAATCTTCAATGGGTAGAGTAAACGATCGTAAAAATGTTTGTATAACAATTAGCTTGCTGATGTCATCGCCACGTGCATGACCTCATCCTCGGGAGGCAACGGCTCTCAAACAAAGATTAAGCACAACAGCAAATAAATACGAGCCCGAGGTTTGGATTTAATCATAACATTTTATTTATAGCCACCTGGTTCAATTACATGCATGGTGTTGATTTTTTGGCCCGAGACTGGCCTGGAAAGAGCAGACGAATGTTGCGCACGCAGTCGGCGGCCGCGTTGCGAACCTTCTCATCATCAGAGCCCATGAAGTGGATCAGAGGCTGCAACGAATACACAAGAGAGAGGTTTGGGCTGGCAGGAGGAACACAGACAAACATTGGCCTCGCTCAACTGTAAGAGACACTTGACGTGAAACACACTCGTCTGCAGCCGAGCAATGCATGTACTGCATGAACTGCGTGTGCGTGTTTTCGTGTGCGTTTCTCCGGAAAGCAATCTCGGCACGTGAGCACGCACTTGCACATGGAAGCCACACAGAGAAGGCTGGATATTAAAAATCGCTGCTCAGGTCAGATTCTATCTCTCTGACGATTAGCGGCTTGTGTAATGGAACAAGTTCTAGATTGCGCTGTGACACGCGCTTGCATTTTCCACAATCTCAAGCTTTTGAGAGTACAAAAATGAACAGCGAAGGGATTTGCTTACTGTTCAGTTTTGTGTGATGCAGAGGGAAGTGAAAAGAAACAATCTCCCTATATTTAGAGATAGAAACCACCACTGAGTGCCATGTGTTTTTGGGAGATGAGCTTTTTTTTTTTTTTCACTCCCCGCACCCCTCCCCTCCTGTTTTATCTGGAGTGAAATCATTACACGACGTTTGCGGGTGGCTGTGGGATCGAGTCAAAATAAAAGTAAATGTAAGCATAAATACTCTGGCGCAAAGGATGAAGCTAAATTTATTCAATGTGTGCTTCTTCCTAAATTCCCTATGGCAAGCCACTGAGGTTTCTTTTGAAAAGGGTTGTTTACATTGATAATAAAGTGGCAACAATACATCCCCAAAATAAGCGCTGAAGGTAAAAGCCTTTATGGAGACACAAAGTCAGACACATGATTCTGACAAAGACTGTACGTGTAAAATAATATAGGTTGAAACGTTTCAAATGAATTTGACGAGACCGCCAAATGCATCTTGCTCGCTCTTTTAACATTTCCTGTCACTTGCCTAATAAGTTGAGAACTTGGTACACCTCCAAAACATCGCCAATGATTGAGACAAAGTATATCCACCATCAGGCAGTTAAGCTCACCTACCAATCCTTGCCCATTGAAATACTCGGCACGGCGTTTGTTTTTAATGTCACCGTCGTGGCATGTCGCCTCCCAACCTGTAGACGACTGCAAAACTTCATGGTGTCGACATGTCTCACTGTATGTTGTGTGGTGAGCAAACAAAAAAAGGTACAGAAAAGCTGACGGTTTTTACACAAAGCTAAACAAAACGAAAACGACAACATTCATCAGCGTGTATGAATGCCGTTAAAAGGGTTTCACGCAGAACAGTGGACACAAACAGCAATCGCCATGGATGTTGTCCACTTCATTTCATAGAAAAAGGCACAGAGCAAAGAGAGCTGTCGGCTCGTGTCAATGCAGCAGTGTTGGGATTTTGTAAAACATTTGCCCTTTGGTTTTATATGATTTTTAAATAGCATCCAAAACACCTTGGTGAGCAAACTCGCATCCACGGGCTGGAGAAAACATGCAGCTTGCTAACAAGTCTCTTTTGTGAAACGAGAGGATGCCTGAGAAGTGCCAGAGGTCGAGATGTTGCCAACTTCACTGCATGTTATTCAGACGTCGCCAAATAAGTTCTCGCGAAGCACGCGGCTCGGCTAAGATAAGCGTGGCTCTCTTTGCTGCCCCCTTTTTCCCCCCCTCAAGCTTGCGCTTCCCCTCCCAGCTGGGATCTCGTAGAATATAAAACAGCACTTGTTAGATATTCCCCGACTGTGGCGAACACTTTCCGCTACGTTTGAAATTGGGAACCGGGCTCTTCTGAGGTTTTTGCACTTTACAGAACTCCAGTGACCTCCGAGACGAAAGGGAAAGGAAGGGTACACGCTTCATATAACATGCGCCGCCTCCCCTCGCAGGCAGTCTGGGAGGGCCGCGCGCTTTCTTGCACCTATTCCCTCACACATGTAGGTGACACGGTGTCAAGTGTGCTCACGTTTGACCGGCTGCGGGTAGTTCAGACATCCACTTCCCCGACCCGCCATTCCGAATGGCTCCATCGGCTCCCGGCGTTCCCATGAATCAAGCGTTAGGCTGTGCGGCCGCCAACAGGCGGCCAAGTTTAGCTGAGCCCAGGTGGCGAGAGGAAGTTGGTGAAGGAAGTCAAGGTAAACAACATTCCCCACAGCCTTTTGCAAGCCAGAGACTGTTCCGCTACCGTCGGTTTCTGAAGAGGATGAAGCAAGGGAGGCAACTAAAGTTGTGAAGCTTGACTTGAATCCCCCAAATTATGTTCCAGGACACAAAGGGTTGGATTACAGCGCGCGTATGTATCACCTTCAGCCCCGGTCTGTTGCGCTCAAATTAAAGAATTCAATCACGCAAAATCCTGTTAGCCATCCCTTTCCATTCTATACATACAAGGGAAGAACATGCAAACCCCACACAGGAAGACCAGAGCCTTGAGCCTCCAACCTCAGAACTGTAAGGCAGATACGCTAACCACGATTCTGACATGCTGCCAACTCTTCCCACCCCCACCCCCACTCATCTCATTTTTACTGTTACCGGGTAATCTTCATTTGACTACAAACACCCATTTTTATCCAAGTCCCATGAAAGAGCCTCTTTGACCCACACGGCCGCCTGAAAGCGACCATGAGAATTCACGCTCTGAGCAAACAATCCAGCGTTTTGGAAGCAATGCAAAGCGCCACGGCAGGCATCATGCAAAATGAAATGCATCCGTGTAAAACTGTGAGATACCAAGAGTAGATGTCAAATCAAACGCTGAGGGGGAATTCATCTCTTTGGCTACAATTCACTATCCATATCCTTTGAGAGGATCCTGTCCCCCGATTGATTTACAACCGGTAGATTCCTCGGAAAATATTTCAAGGAAGCTTTAGCATCCGTGTTAAAAAGCTTGACGAATGACAACCTGCGACGACTGAATGAACATGAATGCAAGGACAATATTTGAGCATTTTGGAAGGAATAAAAGAGTCACGACAAAGGCAGCTAATCGATTTTCCAGAGCAAAATGCTTTCTTTTGGATGCCCAATTTCCTCTGCGAGCCTCAGGGTGCTGCTACACACCTCATTAAGTGCGCGGCAGCATGAACATTACGTTCCAAAGCAGCCCTGCAGCCAAAGCGATCTGCCCTCATTTGAAACTGTACACTACACGCGGGCGAACATGTTTGGAGAGCTCCTCCGCCGCGCAGAAAAAGCTCATTGAAATACTGCTGCAATAACACAGGAGGCGGTCTGTACATTTACACCAGACCATAAATTAGGCACAGACCTTCAAATCAATAGTCAGTAAACTCCTGACAATGTTGTTTTGGAACACATTCTTTCGATGGGGTGTCCGTATATCATCCGAGCGGATCACTCCAACGGCCACTGCGCGGCGGTGATTGACATGCTCTCAAACTGTAATGTCTCCTCGGGGTCGGGCAGGTACGTTTCATGCTGGTCGAGAGTGAAGCCAGACTGAACAATGAGGCCGCCTGTGGTGGCTTTCCACATCAGAGATTAACAACAAATGCAACACTTGGTGCAGTTAAGCTCTTTTAGAGTCCAAAAATACATTACGGGGCATTGTTGCAATCCTTCACTGGTACATTAATAAGGTCAAATACTGCAACCGATTACGGAGGGAGATATGACATGCAAGAAGCACACATTTAAAGTCCACACACACACACACACACACACACACACACACACACACACACACACACACAACACACACACACACAGACACACACGCACACACACAGGATGATGAAAAAAACGGGTTTGGCTATTCATGTTGCGTACAATAAGACCGTTTTTCAAGAATTTTGCAAAGTGGACATAATTGTTTTCGGAACACCCAATGTTCACCGAAGTAAACCAATTATAGCCTAACCACTTAGAATGTAACAGTATCGCATAAAGTACACCAATTTTATGAACGTGGGAAAAATACTTTGGTTTGGATATAAATAGTACTTTAAATGTTCTTTCAGTGGAAAAAAAGAACCCTAAATCAACAGCTTTGCAGGAAGTATTGTTCTGTGTGTATGGGACTGAGGCATGCAGCAGGCAGTCTCAAGAATGAACGGAACAAAGCTGTACATAATATATGGTTGATTGCTTTTTTTTTTTTTTTTGCATAACTTCTCTGTCATAGACCAACCTTTGCTTTGGCATAGTCTGGGATTATTAATTTGCGTACAACCACACAATCTAAATCTGCCAAGTAAATTTAGATTGTCAATGCGATAGAGGTATTAAAAAGAGGGATTTTGTAATAACTGTTTGGAGTGATGGAGAAGTGGTTGTGTAATGCTCTGATGTGTATATTTACATACATGGAATGGGGGGAAAATGTATTGAATGTGACGATGTTGGACAAGGATCTTAATTTTGAAAGTGCTCAGTGCACATACAGCCCCAAAATGTTGGGGGTTGGGGGTGGAGAATATTGTTTTTCTTTTGAAAGCCCACAGCTCCGCCTGATGCTGCATTTTACCCTGATGTCCAGGAACCGGCCGTAGCAACCGTTGCCACCAGCTACAAGCCTTTGACTTGCGCTGTAATGGCATGTAGGCTCTACCAGAGAAATGACACTTTGCACACACTGCGCTGTTTGCTTTACCGAATTCCCATGACGGTTAGACAGTCGAGCCGTGTTTCCTCAGCGGAATAAAAAACACTTTTGTTGCTGGTTCTTTGGTCAAAAGATGTGGAAATAGTCACGGCTTTAGTTTACGAGTTTTCACACATGATTAAAAGAAGTGCGATGCCAGGCCTCCTTTTTCACATTACGATTTCTGTTCATTATCAACTCCCAAAATAATCCTCAATACAATCCTGCGACTGACCTTCACGACTCCTTCGCTGTGCATGATGACACAATTGTTGGACTCCTTGGACAGCTGGTGCAGGGCCATCACTGTACTGTGGCGGACTTTCATGTCCGATGACTTTAAGTAAAGTGCCAGGTGGGGCACGACTCCCGCCTCCCCGAAGGCGGCCCTGTTGTTGCGCCACGTGCAGCATTGGGCGATGGCCTGAGCCAGGTGGCAGCGGAGCAGGTCACCGGGCTGTGTGGAGAACAGGATGCCAGTCGAGCCCAAAGATCAGTCAAGGGAGCACCGAGCTACTTACGGGCTAGCAACAACATCTGCAGATGCATGTCTCGTTTAGCTGGATGGATGCTGTATCAGCTACAAAGCAGCAACCTTGAATGGCGCTAAAGATGCTTGTTTATTTGCAAGGCGTTTGGAAAAGAGCGCAAGCTGTGGAGTGTGCTTACTTTGTCAGTCAGCTTGGCCAGAAGCGAGACCACCTCATAATCGGTCAGAACTGCCAAATTGTACTTGTCTTTGGCGATTTTGGCAATGACGGCGCACATGCTTGCCAGCACGTCATCATTGGTTGACTTCAGCAAATCGATGACCAGCTCCATGGCGCCCATCAGGGTGCTCACCATTTCCCCTGCCTCCTAGGGACAAAAAGTGCTTATGTTAATTAAATAAGTAGTGAAGTAAAAGAAAATAGTACGTTTTGCTGCCCAAACTCCCCCCCCCTCCCCCAACCCTACATAAAAGCATCATTGAGCCTCTATCCCCTTTTGTTTGCTTTCATAGAAAATGCTTTCCTTCCATAGAGAGAACAATCAGCCTGAAATATTCTACAACTTCTTCAGCGCTCTCCCCAAGTTGCCACATGGAATTTACAGCTTAGGAGGTGACATTTATAGCCTTTTCCCCCAGAGAACTGTAGAATTGTGAGAGAGAAGCCTCACAATTCAAATTCACGGCCCTGGCAGGTACCGCAAGGGCTTTTACCCACTTATGGAGCAATGCTTTAGCAAACCAAGAGTCTGGTAGGGAGTCCTAAAAGAACCACAGCGGAAGAGCTGGCAGGGGCACGGGTTTCAACAGGGCTTGGCACATCGGGGCACTCTTTTAAAAATACAACTCACTAAATTGCAGAAGAACAGACCAGAAGTGGCCAGGTCTAAATCTAAAAAGTACACAGCCTCCTCTCTTATGGGAACGTTTTCTACACTATGTTGAGAGTGTGCCCGTGGGAATGTTTGCTCATCCTCTACATGTTGAGGAGGACTCGCAAGCTCCGTGCCAGTTCATTCCAAAGGTGAGGGCGGAGCTTTTCAAATTTTCCGCGCCAAACTCATCCAATCTCGCCTTTATTGAATCTTGCTTTGTGCACCGATACCAAATGGGCCTTGGCCACAATGATGCAACCGCTACGTGTATTTCTGATGACAATTTGTTCAGATCAGTGGGCCGCGCTGCCGTGTTTTTAAGCACGGCTTTAGCTTAAGTTGAATTCTGGCCAGGATGCAGTCTATGCGTCCTGTGATGCTCTGCCAGGGGATGAGCAATGTGCGCAGTGAAGGGTAGAAAAGTAGGGAGTGGGTAACAGAGTCCAAGGCCAGCAAGCTAACGCTTCCATACACACGCAGGAAGCTCTCTGTCAGGAATACTGATGACGGCTGGCCGGGAGTCCCGCCGACAGCGGAAGCTCTCTCAAGCGCCAGCTGCGATGTAACTGGCCCCCAATCTCTTTCATGGCAAGGAAGGACCCCCAGATGCTGTATAATGAGACTCTTAACCGAGGATCAAGTGAAATAGATAAGACTCTGTTGTGTGTTCTCAGGTTCCTCTCAAGAAACGCCCAGCATGAACATCACGAGCGCCCTGTGCCCAGTTGAAATATAATGCAACAACAACAACAACAAATACATGATCATGAATTCTCCTAAAAAAATAACAACAACTACATGCAGCCAAACATTGTCAAACTTGCTAATGCCTCCTTAGCGGGGCTTGTGATCCTGCTTATCCCTCCACATGGTTGTCATGCATCACTTTCACACTAATTTGGGGAATGGGCATTGGGGGGGCTTGTACATTTCTAAAAGAATCTTGCCTAGTTTAAAACCTATATAAAATTGGGCGTGTGAGCTCATCAACGATGAAAATAGTATTGCACTGTACACTTGGCGCGCGGATCTCAATAACAGGTAGCACTTTGAATCTGGATCTTCAGCAAAAGAATAAGAAGCCACGCCGCAGGATATTACTTGGGTCTTTTTTTTCTCGCCGCCTGCTTCCCACTTCAACAACTTTGGTGTGCCAAAGAAGCTGCTCTGCTTCTTATTAGGCCGCGGTTCATGTAAGCCCCGTCTGACACCGCCCTGCCCCTGCTAACGCGAACCTCCCAGCAGCAGGTAGCGGTCAGACAAGCATGGGGATATAGAAAGGCGCTTCTGCTATGTGAGTGGGTTTGAATGCTCACAGAACACTTCATTCTGGAAGTGCGTGGACCCAAGGCTGTCCTAAGGCTGTCTGAGGCTTTGAGTTGATCTGTACGCAGACAAAAAAAAAAAAAAGGAGATGAGAATGACGCGCAATAGAGTGCAGACCCAGGTCGAAGACAAAAGTGGAAAAGGTGAGCGCCGTATTATTAATATATATATTTTTTTCACAGCCATATGGGGTCAATACCCGGTTTTACAGAGGAGGAATTATAGACGTCGAATCTGGAATGGGTGGAGCTGTTTTAGCTTGACTGAGAAACTACATTTGCAAAAATGAAAAAAAAAAGAATGTGGTGTGCCACGTTTGTCCATTTGTTAGATGTACGATATTTTTAGGTTCATGGAGACTGACAAGACATTAAGCAGATGTGAATCTGCTCTTTGTATTCTAGGATGAAGAAAATGGTTCCATATTGAGTCAAAAAAAAAAAAAAAAGAGTACAAATTAAAATGTATTCAACATATTTTGTGGAATTCAAAGGTTTGGTGTAGTTCTTGCGTCACACTGCCAACAAACAAACATACTAACTGAAACGGATGAGATTCACTGTACCTTTGCATTCTCGATGCATGGACAAAGGGCCCATGCGGCACTGGACTGAACCTCTGGGTTGGGGTTTTTCAACAAGCTCCAGACCCAGCGGATTGCATCCAGCTCCTGAATGATCCTTGGTAAAAAAAAAAAAAATTAAAAAAAAAGACTCATGTAGAAAGTTAAGAAGAGAGAGTGGAATAAAAAAAAAGGCAAACAAGAATCATGTATAAAAATAAAATAAAAAAAATCAGATGGAGGGTGCCGTGCATTTCCTTTTTTTAACAGGTGTGCAGACTCATGCAATGAGTGAATGTAATGCTTATAAGAAATTATCCACATGCAGGGGTCCACCAACAGGCCATGACATTGCATCGAATTTAGAGCTAATTTATTTGACTCTCATGTAACACAAAGGCAAAAATTGCTCTCATTATGGTGCCGTGCAGTTGTACCACTGCTGCAAACTGAAACCAAAATCCTAATGTTGTTAAATGAATACCTCTGACCTGAGAAACCTGGTTTAAATATCGACTCAATTTCAAGTTGGGAAGACCAATTGCAGCGATGGTAAGTGATGTGTCCTTAAAACTGCCTGGCTAGCAGCAGCCTCCATAAAAATGGATGAATTTCAGCATCGGTATTCCACCACAACACATTCTCAGTCCTACTCACTTCCTTCCCAGGCGTAAAACTCACTCAGCTGCTGTGCTGATTCCAAATCCCCCACGCTCAGTTCACAGGTTAACGGACATCTGCGTGAAGTGCTTCATGCAATGATTTATATATAGACACTGAGACAATTTTTTAGTATGCATTATGTTGGCTTATTTTTTTAAGCACAGCCCCAAAAGTGTGCCCCCCCCCACCCCTCTCTAAATCAAATACTGTAGAGCCAGAGACAGGTCGCTTTGTATTTCATGACACTTGTGTGAAGTTGACTTAAGCATGAGCTGTATGTCATGTTGCGTCGCCAAGGTTCAGAAGGCAGTGAATTCACACCACAGTGCATCCGTTGTGTGGCGGAAATAACATGCGTGTTCCCCATGTGAGCTGGCACCA
Source organism: Hippocampus comes (assembly GCF_001891065.2). Taxonomy (NCBI): domain Eukaryota; kingdom Metazoa; phylum Chordata; class Actinopteri; order Syngnathiformes; family Syngnathidae; genus Hippocampus; species Hippocampus comes. Next base: position 53,955 of record NW_017805137.1, read on the forward strand.
AACAGGGCCAACATTGAATGCTGTCGTAATGACTTAAACACTCGGTAATCACAGTATCTCCGTGACTGGCAATGAATGAGCACTCATCAGAGGCGTCCCCAGCACCATCTGTCTTCTGTTTGCACATAAATCAGTCTCAAATGATCATAACATCAGATTCCAGACTGCGGGGCCTCTTAAATCTGCACCAAAAACAAAAAAGGGAAGCTTCATATCATCCGCCAGAACAGCTTTGTCTCCCTGTGAAGCAGGTACGAAACAGATTAGCATAGAAGTTGCAGCTGACATTGATGGATGAGAGGAGGCGACCGCAGACCCTGGAGGTATCAAACAGTGTGTGTTCACTCTTGTAGCAACATAGGATTCATTGGACAAAATGTGACTGGAGTTTTTCACGGAAAAGCTTTCAAAAGGGCCAAAAAAAAAAAAAAAAAGACAATCTGGTTTTTATGAGATGTCATATTTGAGAAAAGTGAGATTTGTCTGCTATGGATTTTAAGATTTGATGGCATGTGACACAACATGCCACACACAATTCAATATTCACTTGTATTTGTTATGAAGTCAAACACCATTGAAAACACAAGGGAACAAGCTTGGGACAATTTGGACATGAGGAAATGGTAAAACGCATCTGATGTGAATTGGCCTGCAAACTACCATATATACACGTCTTAAAATAGAAAAAAAAAAAACTGCCGTCAAATTTTGCTAAGATATGAAAAGTAAATTATAAAAAGTAAGTGTACGGTCTGGTCTAAATATACATACTGCGAGAAAACACAGACATCATCATGCACCAACAATATTTAGTTGCCTTAATCTGACATGGTTCACTTCTTCTTTTTTGGAATGACTTGACTTTGGCTTTCGAGTAACAAGAGCCTAATGACGGATTTGACAATAATGCCAGCTTTGAACGATGTGGACTCGGCCTATTTTTACTTGTGTCCTAATTCGGTGGCTTCGGCCCTGTCAAATGCAATGACGCACCGATGGAAGGTTGACACTCTTCCCCTATATCGAGGGCGAGGTTTTAAACGAACACGGCGTAAATAGTCCAGCTGACTGCGGGTCGCCGTGCATTCCCAGCCGTGTCGTCTTGGAAATGGGAAGGCTTTGCATGTATTTGTCTTGACAATGGCCACAAAGCGACGGTAAAATGCCAGGAATTAAACAAGCCCATATTTAGAGCAGCAGGTAAAATAAGCAAAGCCTAAACAAAACTATTATTAAACCAGGGATGAAAGAGAAATCTATCTGCAAAACACAAATTAAAGCGCCATAGCTTTCTTTCAACATCAACATGTGACAAGTTAATGACACGGTGTTTCTATCCAGCATTTTCTTGTCATTCTCTTGTCATAGAAACTGAATGAGCAAGAGTAAAGTTTAAAGTTATTTCGGTGACGACATGAGTAAGCCGCTAAAATGATTCAAAGGGACACCCCACGTCGCGTTAACAATGGAGCCACATCAAATGGCCTCGCTATCGTAACGATGCCAATAGCGGGCTAAATACTGTCCTGCGGTATTCCGTCAATAAAATTCCATGAGGAAGACTTACGCCATGTTGTCCAGATCTGTGGCACAGGCCTCCACCACCCTGGTCACATTCACCAACAGTGGCTGGCAGGGAAGGACAAGAACACGCGATCAGTTCGTCCACTTTGCAAACGTAGTCGGCAATTTCGAAAAGGCTTCCGAAAGACGCGGTCGGACATGCCTCGTTTCTTCCGACGAGTAGGTGGACCAGTGGCTTGAGGCCGCCGCATTTGCGGATGGTGATCTTGTTTGCAGGCTTTTGCGCAAACTCCGCCAAGGCTCCCACCACATTAACCAGTACCTCCTCGGGCTGATTGGTCAGAAGGCCAATCAGGGTCTCCAGGACTTTATGCTCTTGAAACCTTTTCGAGGATAAAGTCAAGGACAATTCATTTTGGGGAACAATCACTTGACCTGTACAGCGTGGAAACACAGATGATCCCTTTTGATCCTGGAAAAAGAATTCTTTGCCATCAACAAGGTCATTGGCAAATCACAGTCAAGGTAACGCTTTCGGTACAGGGATACGTGGAATCCAAGACAATAACATGGTGACATTTGTTCCAAATACTCGAACAAAATTCCATTTCATCTGTCATGTACTCTCTAATGTTATAGTGACACAGGTAGCAAGGAAACCTTTTTTTTGTATGATTATGCCTTGTTTCCCCAGTGGGACCGAGTAGTAAACGACAGCACGCATTTAAGAGGGATATCATGTGGTCGAAGCAAGCCTCAACAAACCCCTGATGTACACTTAAGATTCACTATCTTTATTCACAGTTACGGTCGCTGGCATTCTGACGCTTCGGCTATTGTGCGGGGCCACCGTCATTTGGGTTTGGTCAAGGTCCATAAAAGCAGAGCCTATTCTTGCAAGAAAAAACATTGCTAATGAACAGAGAAGCTGCCAAAGCTAACTTGGGTGAAATTCAGCCAAGTGCGATGAACTCACTTTAGCATCATCTTGTAATTACAGATGTAACTTTTGACAGACAGGAGCTACATAAATGCTGAAGTCTGCTCGTTTTTGGGAAGTCGACACCAAGTGACTAAATTATGCAATGGGAAAAGAAAAAAAATGTCTTGTTCTCCACACTACTCGGGACAAAAATGACGTTTTGATTGTCAGGCTCCACCCAATCATTTGACTGCATAAATTACGGATCAATAGTGCAGAAAGCAAACTCCTATGTGATGTCGCATTATTCGAAGCCAACATCTTCAGTTTTGTAGCAATCTGCAGCATACCGTAATTTCAATCAATAATGAGCATGTCTTGTGAGTGTGATGTATCGAAACCTTAACAGTATGCAGGAAGACCAATACTGAAATCGATTCTCCCTTTGTAGATGCGCCACCCCTCCGTTGGGGTCAGATTTCCGCTACACATTACTGGCTCGGCTCAGCTCTTCTCAAAATAGTGCAATCGGATCAACCAATAAGTGCGGAGAAGTGGTTTAAATCAGCAACATGGTGTGAGTTTAGAACCTCATTAGCTGGTTGTGTCACGATGAAGGGGGCAGGTTTCTCCAAAATCAGTTTCACCCAATTCAGTTATTTTTTTTTGTTTATGTAACCCAATAGACAAACAAAATGAGCATCACCCTACCTTGTGTTTCGTGTGCATTTTTCGCGTGTCTGAGGTCTTTTTGCTTGCAGTAACATGGAATGAATTAGGTGGGCAATCAAAGTCCATTTGAGAACCAAATTGGACACCCAACGTTAGCGCTCTGGCGAAACTTGGCAGTCCTAATTTTCCAGCGGAGGATTTCTTCATACTTTTGTTCCCGCTTTAACACGTGTCCGTAACACCTCTGTGTACAGACTGACTGGGTCACACATTGATGCATTCATAAATCGGCATGAAATAAAGTTCCATTGTTTCCACACGTCACTTGCAGAGGCTCCCCCCCCCCCCAGCACTGAACTACATAAAATGTTGGCCCGCGTTGCCCACGATTTGGCAGGTTTGTTGAAAATCATAAGCTTACGGTAGACAATACTGTCTTAAAATAAACATTTTGATGAAACATTAATCAGGCAAAATGGCTAACACATGCTTCCTCTTGTCTTAAGTGGGAGTCCCCCAGACGAGTACACTGTCCAGACCGTGGAGAACATCAGTGAAAGAAAAAAAAAAAAATGCAATGACCAAGGTCTGTTTGCCTCGAGCATCCACTTAACGCCCCCCCACCCCCCAAAAAAGAAAGAAAATAAAATGATCTCCGCCTTTCATGTTTGCTGTTGCAAAATGATTTGACAGTAATGGCTTAGTCACCTCAGTCCACGAAGCTCTCGCCTGACCTCCACATTTTAAGTCGTTCAAATAAGGCAAAGAGGAAAAGAGAGAGAGAAAAAAAAAGGAATCCAAAAATATTTGCTTTGCGGCGTGCTGACTTCCTTGTGAAGATCTGACCACATGTGACCCTTCTTTCACACCCAACTTGCCACAAACGCTACAAAATGAGAGGTCGATTCATATTTGGGTCCCGTGGCACCATCATTACGATAACTTTTGCGACAGGCTGATTTACGGTGAGGGCAAGCAGACGCTTCAGTGTTTGTACATTTAAGAGTTACTCAATAAAATGTGTAAGCGATGTAGGGCACACACTGATTTATTGCTGTTGCTGCTATCAATAGTAGCTAAGTGCTATTTTTGAAAAGCAAGAACAGATGGCATCTGGCTTGTACTGGCACCGAGTGTTCAAAGCTGTCATATTATAATCAAGGCTCGTGCAGTTGACTTGTTTTATATGAATCCAAGTTGCGGTCGGAGGATTTATTGAGTGTTTTGTTTCATGATTGCGGAACAACAATCAATGACGATTATTGCAGTCTACGGCTTGATTCTCAACGCCATATTGAGGAAAGTCCGTGAAAATGGCATGAAACATGTTATGATGTTTCCTGCTTCCGTGAGGCAAGCCTTGCTCAAGTTGTGGCAGCGTACACTCAGCTACACGGTGGGGGGGAGACTTAAATTAGACTTTAAATGTAGGATATCATTCTGTCACATATGATATATGAAGTGCTGAAAGATGCATTTGAGAGCGACTCAGCCTTTTTTTTGTTTGTTTTTTTTTCTAAAAGCTATAAATTCCTCTCTGCCATTTGAACTATTCACTCAGGAGGAGGGAAAGGTACTTTCAGATAATCTCATCTCAAAAAGCATCAAATGTCCTCTTCGTATCCTGACAAGATTCGGTCTGTCAGCGACCGACTTTGATCCCATTTGATGAATATGGGTTGTCGACTGTATATTGTAAAAACCTCGACCAGCAAAAGCCCTGAAAGTTGTACAGTTTGAAAAGTGGACACAAATCTGCAGAGGGAAAATACTTAATACAACCAGGGAACAAAACAGCCGTGGACAAAAAAGCTGCACGGACCGCCATCTGGGTGGCTCCGTACAATATGTCCGAAGTCAAAAATAAAATGTCAGCTATTAACAAGGCAAAGAGTTTTTATAAATCCTCAAAGCGGCTCGCGTGTAATTTTTCAAAAATTGCATTTTGTCCGATTTATTTCACTGCAGACGACTTATGTTCGCGTCAGGGTGCTAAAGACCACAGAACTGAATTTTATGCAATGACATCATCCAGACACAATAGTAAAGACATCATCATGCTAGTGGAAACAGTGATACGGCTCACGCCCCCCCCCCCCTTTATAAAACTTCAGCACCATGAGATGATGACAATAACGCATGTGCGGACGCATGTGTGCACTCGTGGGGAGAAATTAAGGTGACACGGTGTCTCAAGCTTACACATCGAGGTTCTCCGGGCTGAGGGAACACTTCCAGATGGCTCCGGTGGCGGCGGCCATGAGCTTTTTGTTGTCCGTCTTGCCCAGAAGTGAAACCAGGGCCTGCAGACCTTTGTTCTCATTCACTAAGGTGCGCGTCCGCTTGTTTTCTGCACACTGCAATGAAAAACAAAAGGCACATAGGCTTCGTATCGAAATGGGCAACGGTGGGGTTGGGTGAATTTCTGTTGTAAGGTTGTGATGCTTATGAGAGCTAAAAGGGTGAGTCATTGTTTTAAATGTGTACATAATTGATCAATAACACGTAACAGAGTTTCATGAAATCACGATCGCTCTTTTGGAGTCACAAAGGATGTAGGGAGTGCGGGCTCTGGTCCGAAATGAGGGTGAGAATGGCTATCTGTCCACTACCTTGAAGATGACGTTGGCGCAATGTATCCGTAGCTCATCGTTGTCATTGCTGAGGTTCTGGACCAAATCTTTGATCATGCCCTCCGTTTGAATCGCATCTTTGCAACTTTCCTGTCAGAACAACATTCATGGACAACAAAACAATCCTCACGTTGTTGTGAAGAAGGTTTCAGTTTGACGAAAAAAATGGCGGTCACCTCGTCGGCACAGTTCTGCAGAATGCCCACCACCGGGATGAGCATGTTCATCTGCGGGGACTTGAGCAGGCGTCCCAGTAGAGGGACGCCGCCGGCTTTATGGATGGCCTCTTTGTTTTTGGGACTCCTGCTACAGCTCCAGAGCGCTAAAACCCCAAAGCGGGCCACCTCGACATCCTTCTCCTGCTTTGCATCCACATTTGCTAAATCGGGGGCGCAGTCCAGCAGCTTCGCCTGATCAAAGACAAAATAGAAGAGTGAGACACACAGATGGAGCAAATAGATCCATTAAACAGGCTGATGATCACAGCTGAGCGCGAACGACTCATATTGCTTTCGTGGAACAGTGGAAGGCTGCCCAGAGGGATTCTGATGTTCATGAGCATCATTCCGTTTCAATCCATTGTCCCTAATGAGACGGAGCAGGCAAGGCTATCGCCGTCTGGTTCAAAGGTGGTCTTGTACCACGGCGTGAAATTAATCGACCCCCTTTGAGTGACTCACACATGAGAAGATCTGATTTGGAGTCTGGGGAAAATATACAACAGTGTAGAGGCTTTAATCACAGGGCGCTCTGTCAACAAACATGAATGCAGGTCAAAGGATGTGAAGGGGGGGCGGTGGGGGGGTATTCTATGTGATTGGCTTCAGCACTCAATCTGGTGTTTGTAAAAGACTGGGAGCCCAAAGGACAGGTAAGCCACTATATGAGGATTAGGAATGCGCAAACAGGCTATAGATGGCTCCCTCATTTGATGGTTTCTTCCTTTTTTTTTTCCCCACAAAAAAACAAACCAAAAAAAAAAAACACCAAGGCGGTGACAAAAGGTTTGGGTTTCGTGCTCCTGTATGTATGCAACTCAGACACGCATGCATCGGAAATTCCTTTTGACTTTGTGTTCAATACAATGGCGTTCAATGATCGATATGCTTTTGTTTGACAAGTACTTACGAGTTTACTAATCCCGTTGTACTTTCGAACAGTTCTCCTTGCCCTGCGGAAGCTGGTTAGATTAGCGATGGTCTCGGCAGCTAAGGCCTTCACGTCTTTGTTTCGCGAGTCCAGGACATTCACGATGCTTCGTAAGCCTCCGTTGTCAACGATGGCCCGGCGGGTTTGGGCATTGTGGCTGATGTCTCGGAGGATTTGCAGAGATCCAAGCTACTCAAATCACACACACCAAAAAAATGTTTTAGGGAAAAAATAAAAGCAATTGAAGAAGTACTGACATTTGTAAAAGCTATACTAGAGGATAATTGTTTAGCCATGACTTTAATGAAGGTAAGGCACCGGACCAAGCTCTTTCGTGTCACTTGTATACGCAATCCAAATTGGCAGCACAATATTGGGCCCCGAGCTTGTCCGCAGGCCATCCAAAGTCTTGACAAAAGGACTCACTTGAAGATTAACTTCGTCCAAATGGAGAATGTTAGTGAGGACTTTGAGGCCACCTGAATCCTGCATGGCCAAATGATACGTCTCGTGCGTCAGGTCATAGTCCATCAAGGCATACAGAGTCAGCAAAGTGGCTGTCTGGTCGCCTGCCTGGAATTATAATTCCAATTATAAATTGGAGGATGACAAGATGTCTTGCACAATGTCACTTATCAGCCTTTAAATACAGTCTCAGAAGGGTGCAGACCCAGAATTTGGACACATAAACTGAAAAACAAAAAGAAAATATGAGCAACAAATAACATTTGGAGGAAAAAAAAACAAAACAAACCTGAGTTGGTAGTCCTGCCTTTTGAGAAATCCTCACCTTTCCTCTCTAGTATCCCTCATAACAACCCCAACTAGGATGTTTTAATGCCACGGCCTGTTCGCTATTTAGTTTTGTGGCGGGAGCTGATGGAAATAAATTATTTGCTCACACAGGGGCTGCGCTCCGGCTCGAGTGCCAAGACCAGAAGCCATTAGGTACTGCTCCAAGAAAGAAAGAACACTATTAGCACTCAAACCTCCCAAACTAATGTGGATCTGGCATTGCAAATGACAAATATGTTTTGACAGTTTGCTAAACACTCTCATTTATTTTAAACCTGTACCCAAGCGAACAGCCACGTTTGAACTGAAACGTTCAGCAAAACGCGGGCGAGGAGGGGAGCGGGAGCCTTTTTTTTTCTCTGCCGTGATTATAGATTGAAATGAAACAATCCCCAATTTAAAATAGAACACGTGCGGTTGTAGCCTGTAGAAGAGAGTGTTAACGTTAACTATTTGTCTCTCTGCAGACTTTAAGCTTGACTTTTCATACATGTATATATTCTCCTCGCACTGCATGGCTCCATAATATCTTAGTTGAGGATGGATAGTGAGTGTCATATGTCATTTCATGCGGATGGTGAAACCATAATTCATAAAAAAGAAAGAAAAGGAAAAAAAGGTTGTTTTTTTTTGTGGGATTAAGTCAGTTTATGTCCTTTCACAACTCACAAGTCCTTCATTGTAGTTGTACACTTGGCGCATCATTTGTAATGATCACTTGTTCAAATAAAACAGACTGTGTACATGCAACGCGTCAAGCAGGTTTGCGAGCGCAAGACTAACATGTACGGAGAAAGAAAAATGAAAAACATGTGGATCCCTACATAAGCATAATGAATTAGAAGTTGATTTTATAAAGCATGAACATTTCCAAAAGTGCTCATTGGTTCCAAATACGCAATCTGGATTTGGAATTTTGTTTGACATGAGCGCTTTTGACAGTGCATACACAAAGCCAAACTTGTTTATAGAAAATTTGGAAGAACAAGAGCGTCCTTAGAATAAGACCTGCCACAAAAATTCTCGTTATTATTCCACTACTCGGTATCTGCGCCGAAATAAAAGGACAGACAATAAATATACGTCAATGTAAAAAGTGAGGCTCTGTATTTTCTCTCAATTACTTCAAGGCGTGATTAATCGCCACTCAATTACGTGCAATGATCATAATTCTTAGCAATCATTGAATCGACGAATGAATCATGATACCCATCCCAAACAGCAGAAGAAAAATAAATATAAAATTGATCACATGCATTGTGGTGAATTGCAATGTATCACACCTTTGGCAATTTCAACTCAAATACTCATAAATCATTCCGATTCAGAAATTTTGAATCTCCCTGTGGGGCAATTCATGTGTACCTAATACAGGTACCCCCCCAACAAAACAAATATACCAAAAGACTCCTGACTTCAAATGCTGGGATTTGCAGAAAAAAAAAAAAAAAAAAAACGGTTAGGCAGGCATTATTGTGTGGTTGCTCAAAAAAAAAAAAAAAAAATTAAAAAACAATACACAACCAACCGAAACAACAACAACAACCCAAAAACATTTGATGTGGGCAAATGATCCGGCATAAATTGCATTCACCAAACCAAAGCAAAACAAGAGCATCAGTGTGTGGCTTCAAAGAAAGTATTTCAACTTCACGAGGACAAACATCTGTCTATAATGCAGGGGGATAAAAATCTCCCTAAAATAAAACAGATATTTAACTTGGCTCACGGTAAGTTTCAGCGTCGGATGGTAATGATATTATAAAAATGAGTACTGGACAAAGCCCATAAATAACTGTGTGGTGTGGTTTGAAGACAGATAGATAGCTGGGATGTGTTGGTTCCTGCTGTGCAGAAGCTTGTTGACACAGGATCACACACACACACACACACACACACACACACACAAAAGCCCTGACACCTAAATACAGCTGAAAAGTATAAAATACACAAACCCGCTAAGAGTTTTCTCATTCCTTTTTCCCCTGACTGAATTCCCTCCTTTCATTTCATTGACACCCCCCGCGCCCCCCACCGTTGCTTGCAAGTTACTGCCTCCTTTTAGAGTGGGCATTTCCCCTCATTATGTGACACATATTTGCTCAGATACAAAAATACCAAATATTTGGTCTAATTGTACAATCATTTTTTAAAAATGATTCTTATTATGATCGTCATAGTAGTTGCTATGTATTATGCTGCGTCTCAGACTGCAGGAGACAAACAAAATACTGCACTTTTGAAATGATTTCAAAAAGGTACCTGGAAAAGATGTCTGCAAGAATCGCAGTACACCTGAACCTTCAATTGTCACACTCCAACTCACATCGGACCGTCTTGAGACATGGTCCTGTCTCATCCAAATAGCGAGTGCGGGTTTCGTTACCGTGACGACTGGCATAGGATTGAGATTATGTGACATTCAAGTGTTGCCAATCTAGTGGATTCGTCCATCGGTTTCTTTTCTTTGAAAGCAATGACCATCAAAGCTTTCGGAGACTCCCTGCCGAGAAGATGTTCGCCCCTCCGCGTGGCCCGCCTCTTTTGATGTTCATCTGATCCACCTATTACGCAAAAGAATCACGTGCACTTTTGGCAAAAACTATGCAACCGATGACAATGAAACGATGCCGAGCTACTCTGAATAAATCTGCTCGTCGAGGAATGTCTTTTCTCCTTTTGCTGTTTGATTCACAATAGCCCTGTTGTCCGTTCCTTAAAAGGCAAATGGTGGAGTCCCGTCTGCCTTATCCCAACATTTGACCTCATTCTCCAGATCGCCATCTGCGTAACACACGTCTCGTTGACTTTGGCTTGTCGTTAGTGTTGATTCATGACGAGATTGTTAGGTTGCACTGCCTTGTCTTTTGTGTCCTCATTGTTCTCAAACTGCTAATTTGAATTTTTTTTTAATTACATATATTGTCACTGGGGTGCATGTTCCAAAACATTTGCATGATAATCTCTCATTTGATGACTTGAATTGCTTGGAGGTTGACTGTCTTTCGAATGAACCGTTTAAGCGAATCAGAGCAAAACATTTTCATCGTTATTTGGAACGCGGTGAAGTTGTATGTTATGATTTCTTTCGGCACAATCGGATCCAACTTTTGAATTTGTGACATTATGCGGGAGTACCTCATGAGGTCACTTGAGTTTTATATATATATATATATATATATATATATATATATATATATATATATATTTTTTTTTTTTTTTTTTTAAACTTTTGAGTCATGTTTTCCATCAAAGACGCTTTTTGGTTGGATTCGAGGCAATCAAACCGTCTCACTGTGCACTACTGATTGAAAAGAGTTTTTCAAAACTAGATTCCGAGACGAGACGATCCACGCGGTCTTTGTATTCTCCCCCAAATAAGCAGGAGATCGTATCCGCTGATTGAGGATGGACAATCTCGCCGGATAAATAGTGCAGTCTGGGTGAGCCGCGTTTTTTTGTCCCTTTTCCTTTTCCTTTCCTCTTTGACACATTAATATTCACCAGATGCCCTGTCAGACTTGTCACGGGCACGCTTCATTTTTATACTGCTGCGGTGTGGGCAAAACACGGCCTACAGCTGGTGCCGTCAGACAGCTCTTTCCCCTCTGCTTTGGCTCGCAGAGGCAACCGAAAGGCCCTGTCTCACAAACCAGGAATCCGCGAGCGCAGCCAACCACTTCAATCTGAAAGAAGCGTCGCCTTTAATCTACACTCGCTCTGTCTTTCTTTCTTTCCTGATCTGCAGTTTGGGATGACTGCGACAGGTTGGATTATAGGAAAGGATGTTCACTTTCTATAATCTTCCTATAGCTCTGTGGGTTCTAATGCAGCACTGTGGCTACATATGATTCGCAAATGAGCCGAGAACGCTAACTTGGGCCGCCATTAAAGTCGTTGCGCTGGTGACAGAAAAAAAAAAAAAAAAAAAGACCAGATCTTCTGTTTCCCGTCAAGTGTGTTTGGATGTGCGTTCGGGGGGGGCAACAGCTTTCCATTTCAAAGTGAGGGTCAAATCACGCGCGGTGTGACGTTCCCCTACCCGAAGGTACTTGACCAGTTTCTGGATCTGCCAGTATTCCGAGGGATAATCTGTGTTTCGTTGACGGCGCGCCGGCTGCTCTTCTTCCTCATAACTCTGATCGCTCTCAGATGAAGTCTCACTGAAAACCTCGCCTGGTTGTAATTGGGACTTTCTGAAAAAAAAAAAGGGGGGGGGGAATAAGAATATATGACATTTTGTCTCCTAAAGACCTTATTCTAAGGTTGGGAAGCTTCTCATAATGACAGCAAGAAAAATGTATATGGATGTAGGATGAAGGATTTCTGTTTTTGAACAAACAAGTGTACACCTGTTTCAGGTTACGGCTCATGCTGAAGGAAAAACAAAAAAAAAAAAGGGACAATCACAGTTTCATCGAGGACAGTTGTTCAGCGTATGAGGACTCCGAGAAGTGCGAAATATTCTTGCTCCTGGCTCCCTTTTGCGTGTCGTCAAATTCAGATGTTTTGTCTTCTTCACTGTCAAGACACAAAATAAAAATTCATCATGCCAAGTTGGAATTTGAAAATCATTCATCATCTGCACTGATTCACACATCAACAATTGAGGGTAGCATATGTAGAAACACACACACACACACACACACACACACACACACACACACACACACACACACACACACACACACGACTAGGTTCATGCCATGTTTTTGTCCACCAAAATAGGTGATGCAGGGTTGCCATGGCAATGAGAGAGCGCATTCATTATTTCAAGCCGGCGTACCATCAAACTGTTTTTAAATCAACTAGTTTGGGGTCAAATACAACATGGTGTTACTTTCTGCGGGGTCACATCTGAAATTGGGCAGAAAGGCTTTCCACGCTGCGACTACATTTATTAGTCTTGATGACTGCGTGATCGCGGGTCGTTCCACTTGCCCTTAAACCATATCGGGTAAATAGCTCAAGCATCACTTTCTTCTCAAACTCGCACGGTATTTTCAACAAAGGTGATTCCGACAACAAACAGGAAGCATTCATAACGTTTTCTTCATGCACAGTTCCCATTTTGTGCACAGCTGGGGACAAAGAGAGATCCTACCGTTGAGAAGGCGTGGCACTCTTGTTTATCCTTTTTAGGGACAGTTGTGTCTGGGCATCCACTAATTTTGGTGTGCGCAGAGGACCCTGAACATTAAAAAAAAAAAAAAAAAAGAAACAAGTCAAATAAATTTTTCAGTTGAATCGATATTTTAGCTTGCTTGCCATTCCTCTTTTGGAAACTGCTTATTTCTCACATCTGCGCAACAAGATTCAGTTTCTTAGAAGTACACGAGTTGGGTCTTATTGTGTAAGACGGTCAAAAAAGTTTTGAACCATCAAGCACGGCAGGTAAATTTAAAGCCCCTTTTACTCTGTAATACACGAAGACACTTGCCAAAGTAGAATATTTTGTGAGTGAGCTGTTTATTGTTTCAGTGCACACAAAAACCGGGACACGGACAAGAGTCATGGCTTTGTGTCATCGTTTTTCCATTATTTCTTGTTCAGTTTGGAGGGTCTGGATTTAAAACAAAATAAATCATCTTTCAATCCACATGCATGGATGCCAATCGGACACATGTGAATTGTTGAATCGTTTGCAGGCGGCAGAGTTTTAATCACAGACACCTGCATTGCAGAAATAGCGCCGACTGTCAATGCTTGTTAGCGGCTTCACATTTTAAAAGGACTGAGGAAAAAAAAAAAAAAGGAAGATGTATTTCAGCGGACTACGTCCGCGTACAAGCTGGAGCCAAGCATGGCCAATCACTTTTCCAAAGACTTGTTTTTACTTCAACATAAAGTGAGCGGCTATTGGAAATATTCAAGTCAATCCAAGCAACCGCAGACCCGCAGTCTGACTTTATTCATACTAATTGACCTCCTTTAATTCCATTATACGTGTAATGGACAAAGTCCATGTGCTCGCGCAGAAGGGAACGCTCAGATTTCTTTGACATGCCTCAATAAAAAGCACCATTACCAGCAACTTACTGCAAGTAAACCAACACAAGGAGCTCAGAGGCGTAGGCCAAATGAAGCAGGACTGACACCCGGAAGAGTCAACCTGTACATTATTAGCAGGTGAAGTTTGGTCATTGACACTTTTTGTTACTTTTTTTTGAGTGACTTGATCACAATTACTGGTGCAAATTCAGCACGGTTGTAAATCGCGGGCCCCTGACTGCCTTTAACAGAAAACAACTGTCGGTGTCTTTCCTACCTCAGAGTCCAGCATCCAACAGTTGGTATTAATTTTGAGATTTTTTTTTTTTTTCGCTTGCAAATACACAGCATGCCCAATTTCCAGTCTTGCTGGGATGTCAAAATGAATCCAAAACAGTGAATGTAGAAGGAAAATGTGCTTCCTCTCATTCTGCTCAGTTCATTTCAAGTCAAGTTATCTTCTGCGTCTGTCTGTCCTTGCATCCATTTTTGTACAAATCAGGATTAAAGTCAAGATAGGGGAATTTAATTTTTCTATTCACGGATTGAGTCACAATGGAATTCTTGGCTCCCAAAAACTTACCTCGAGAGTGCTGTGACTGTTATGTCTTTTCCCAGGCTTACCTCATTCTCCTGTAGCCCGCCCAGAAACATTGAGGCAAACAAAAATATGTCATTCTGTTATTTGGGGGGGGGGGGGGGCCCCTTTTTTTTTTAAAAAAAAAAATTTTGTTTTGTTTTGTGGGGGGGGGGGGGGGGTCCCATTTTTGTTTAACAAAAATATGCTCTATCTTATTTATTTATGTCATTGCACCCACAATAGAGCTTTCCTGACCGGCCAAGAATCAAAATGCGACAATGCTGGTATATCATCTCCAAGTTAGTCCATCAAACCTTATCAATCACGTATTACTGTCATCTTCAGGAAATTAGTGCAGCAACTATATGATTAACAATCTGTAAGGCTTGTTTGGTTCGGACAAAAGCGGACCTTTTTTTTTTTGGGTCTGGTTCGGAGCCCATTTAAACGCGGGCCAAAGCGTGAATATAACCTTCGATGACGGTCAAATAATAATGTGGCCTTAAATAACCATACGAGTCACAGACTCACCCCAAGATTGGAATTATCTTTACACGTGTTAAGAGAGAAAGCAGACCTGCACTCACAATTGGCACGCGTCACCGGTGCAAACACAATGAGGGACTTTGCGATGATGGCACATTTTCCAACAAAACAAAGTACAAGTGAAAATCAAGAGGAAAGAAAAAAAAAAAAAAAAAAACATCCTCAAATGATTAACAGACTGTTGACTGGAGCTGGTGTTGAATATTGAGGCAATTTGTTACATCATCAAATTACTAAAGCAGGAAGCAGTACTACTGAATAAATAACGCCGATTTGAACGTCTGGAAGCTTGCCTCATTGTGAGTGTACGTGTGCATGCGTACAAATCTGTTTGATGTTGGATCAAATCTACTCGGACATACTGCCAAGCAGACACTAGCTCACTGTGCAGCACAGACACTAATTACACAACGCGCACTGTTTACACGACATGTGAGTCACACAGCATCAGTGAGCAAAATCTTTGCTCTATAGAGGAGGACCTTGTTCGGAGGATAAAACGCCATCATTGACTTGTGAGATCTCGCAGGGAAGGGGTAGTGGATTTTTTCTTTGATGATGTTAAGAACGATGTCAAAAATGCCACACCTGACCCTAGCAAAATAATAAGAACGATAATGATTGCAACGGCATTATTATTATTATTCGCCGTTCTTTTTCTTCAACTCCATCCTGAGCTTCAGTCAAGGTGGAGGAACTCGCGAACAGTTCCAAATACCAGACAATTTTGGCTCAGAACCTTTCGCTGTCTGCTAAAAAGCTGAAGCTGAAGAGGAATTTCATTTTGCACTCAGACAAAGACCCAGAGCATATATTGAAATGTAAAAAAAGCGATGCATTTACCAGAACAAACTCAGACAGAGCCCTATCTCCAATAAAGTGTCAGTTTTCAGAATTTACATTTTTTTTATATGACCCCCTTGACAGATTTTTCTTTTCAAAAATGTCGTTTGTCTGTCATTGGCTGGCAACCAGTCCAGCGAGTGTGCGCCCTGCCTCTCATCCCGGTGAACTCCACCTTGTCTGATGCTCTACCAAGTGCCTGGTCACCTTCTTTCGTGAAACTAAAAAAATGGAACGCTACTTTTCTTCACATGGTGAGGGATCGTGGTCTATCTGAGAATAGCACATTATGAGCTGAAAAATGAACCATTTTTCACATCCCAAAGTAAAATAAATCATAGCAGGGATACGTGTGGACTTGTGAGAGGAGAAATGAGAGGGAGCATCTTGTCATACCTCAGTCACTGGTCCGTTTTCAGCTCATGTTAAACAAGAGTGATCATTCGCAAACTGGCATTTGCACACATTCTTATTTGATGACTTGTGACTCTGCGCTGGCGTAAATGATGAAAATGACATGAACATGACCTCGGTGGTTCATCCGGTCCACATTTTCCACTGTACCTGTGAGGTCAAGTTCTCAGCAAAGAGTTGTGATTTGTTCTTCAGCAGAGTAACCACGTTCTTGAACACCTCACTGGCTTGCTTGTAGGCGCCATCGTCTCCCTCATCCTTGACACCCTGCGTGAGCACATAGTAAAAAAAAAAAAAAAAAAGAACTTTCATTAATTCGGAAGAAACCACAATCCTAATGCAACCCACATGCCAGCCGGTGAGTAGCGCAGAGGCCAAGAAAGCTCAGAAAATCTCCGGGCAGCCTCCGAAGGGAAGTGTAAAGCCATGTTAACCGCTAAATTAGGTCTAGGACACTACCGTATTTTGAGGTTTCATTTACATCAATGTCACCCGTTCGGTGCCAGGCTGTAGTTTCTGCACCCCAGCCCCTCCACTTTGACTCAAATATTTCCAGGTGAAGAAACAGAGACAGGAAACCTCCATCTTGTCAGCAAAGTCGGTGAAAGAGTCAACGTTGCAGCAAGCGTGCAAATTAACGTTTAAAATGAATGAAAACAGATTTGAAGGGAGCCAGTGTTTGGTGTATGGAAACCTTTCGGTTTCCTGATCGTATGCCGAAATGACCTCATTTCTGTATCATAGAAGCCCATCTTGTCTAACGCTACACTGGTGCAAAAACAAACAAAAAAATCATGACAGATAAATGTGGTAGCAACTTGTCAAGTATTGGAATCTGTCAAAAACATCAGATTTGTCCACATTTGGTGTGAAGCGTGTGAATATGGATAAGGATGATACACACAGGAAGTTACCTGGACTCACAATCAAATACATCACATATTGAACTTCAACCGTGTTACCGGATACACTTCGCTCTGAGAATGTACAAAGAATGTCAACGATCATTCATATTTACAGCCGCCGTTTGAATCCCATCACATTTGCATCATCTCGCCAGTCTTACCAAATTGAGAAAAACTCCGGCACTGCTGCAGGTGATGTAGAGCGTCTCCGTGTCATAAGGCTCAATCACGAGGTAACACATCTCACCTTCGATCTGCCTCCATAGAGGGGCGCGACATCCGTTTGGATATTCATAGTCTGAGAAGAGACAAAGGTTGCAAAGAGAGGCGTATGCCGCATTTCAACAAGACTGAGCAAACTGACTGAGCCATACCGACGAGTCATGTCATGATTTAAGATACTTTTGGGATGGCAACTAAGATGTTTGAGAAACAAACCCATGGGAGAAGCGAATGTCACATTTTTGTACAAACACTTGGGACATAACATAATGGATGGGGGGCCGCAAATGGCCTCCGGGCCTTAGTTTGGACACCATGGCGTACAATATTTGGTATTTGTATTGAGAGCAAATGCACTTGGACGTAACATAATGGATGGCGGGCGGCAAATGGCCCGGGGCCTTAGTTTGGACACCTTGGTGTACAATATTTGGTATTTGTATTGAGAGCAAATGCAACCCAGTGTAATATGGATATCATTCAAACCTGATGTGTATTGAACCGACTTTAACACCCTATTCTCCCCCGAACCGCAAAAACCCTGCAAATATTCCACTTCTTGGTCCACAAAGGCGGGATTAAGCCGGAACTTTCTGAAAAATATAGAAAAGAAAAACAAGTTTGGTGCCTCATTTTAAAACTTGGTGAAATGATGATCTAGTATTGATGATGTGACTAGGTTGGGGGGCAGGGGGGTGTCGAGAAGAAGCAAACACCCACTCTGATATTTCTTTGAGGAGCTTGCGAACAGTCTGTTTGCCCATATCTAGTAAAAGACGGAGAAGCTTCATTTTGATGTCAGAGTCTTGCTTGTGTCCTTCTCCTTTGTCAATCTTAACAGCTTTTTGCATGTTGGCATAGCTTTCGCCAAGAATCTTCACCAAAGGCGTTCTGTTTTCTGAGCGGAAAGGGAAAAGGATGACATATTTGGACTCAAAGGCAGGGCGCACACTGTATTTCTGGAAAAGCCTTGAGCTTGCAATCAATCGAATCGGCACTATAAATACCCACTCACACCGGCAAGGGAGAACAGCAAGTATGAGGCCATGGTTTGAAATAGGCAGGGTGCACACTGTATTTCTGGAAAAGCCTTGAGCTCGCAATCAATCGAATCGGCACGATAAATACTGCACCCACTCACACCTGCATGGGAGAACAGCAAGTATGAGGCCATGGTTTGAAATGCCATGTTGCTGGTTGAACGATTTTAAATGCAGATGGGATTCAAACCCCACCAAATGATCGAAGCACTTACCTTCAATGCACGCCTGAACCTCTTGCAGTCTCTTGTCATTTTCCATATTCATGAGATTGGAGAGCTGGTTGAAGTTACGGACAGAAATATTGGGAGGAGAGAGCTCTAAAGTTGGACAGCCGTTCTCATCTTTTTCCTGGGACTCGACCTCGCCTGATTCGCTGAAGTGACAAAGTGCAGAGTGTTTGAGTATCAATTTCTGACAGTTGGCCACATCTTTTGATACCAAAATAATCATAAAAATAAGAGTTCCACTTCGAGGCAAGCCATGTTCAAATACATAAACAAACGAGAGTGACAGGACATCTTGGACAGACACATGATAAGAGTGAAAGCGCAGGGTTGGACTGACTTAATGTCATAATCCGCTTCGAAGTCAGATGCCACCAAAGTGCTATTCCACTGCAGCGGCTCCTCAAACAAGATCTCAGCCTCGTGCGGATGCAGGGCACTGAAGTCCTCCACAAAGAGCATAATATCTTTCAGCAGCAGACTATTCAGTGCCGTGGAATCCAGTTTGTCTTCTGAGGACCACTTGGCCACCTTGGTCAGTAACGTACCCATGACGCTGGACTACAACAGACACAGAAATAGTCAAATAAATACATAAATGAATAAAAAAAGAGCTTCAGTTTGACCAGAAATACACAGCCACATGGGCCGGTATTGAAAAAGGATTTTCCATCTGTTGTCATTAGGTAATTTTCTGTCAAGTAGTTTTGCCGTTCCCTCTAGCTTACAGAGTCGAGGTTGTATTCGCTCTTATTGCATCCCACCAATGCAATTGGACCTACAGTCAATCGTCAGAGCAGTGAGACAGACATGCTCACACATGGGAAAGGGGCTTTACAACGCTGCCAACGGGTTCTATTTGTACTGCATTGAGAAAAGTAGCATACGAGTTCAACTCAACTGCTTTCAGCTATACGATTCAACAGGAACTGGAACCGGAAATCACGACAAAACAGCAGCTTGAATGCTGCAGTGTACATCATGCAAAATACAACTACAAACATAGATGAGCGCACTTTTACTCATTGATGGGTTACAAATGTACTCATC
Organism: Hippocampus comes; assembly: GCF_001891065.2. Taxonomy (NCBI): domain Eukaryota; kingdom Metazoa; phylum Chordata; class Actinopteri; order Syngnathiformes; family Syngnathidae; genus Hippocampus; species Hippocampus comes. The sequence goes on from NW_017805137.1 coordinate 73,468, forward strand.
TGCAAACTTGCCTGCTATTTGTCACCGCTGGCTGTCTATGTAATTATAGCCGATGCTTTTCAAGTACCTCGCCAACAAGATGCCCCCTCTGGCTGCTAAGAGACATCGAAACAAAAACGGAAGGCATGATAGATAATGAAGCATATTGGTTGTCGCGTTATTACGAGACCGGTTTGTTCAAAAATCTTTGCACAACAGCTAATGGCACATGTTCCCCAAAAGGTCTACATTTTAAAGCGTTCGTCTTTCAGCTCTGCACGTGCAGTTTTCAAACTCAACCGCTTCGCCGTGTGGCGTGCAAAGTTCGTCCCCGACATCTCGCATGCATTAAGTGCTAGGAACGCAATAGAGGATGTGCAAACATACCTTGACTTGCAGTCAGCGTCTATCGCCGCTCTGGAGTTTGAAAGCCGTCAAGACAGCACGCTTCCTGTTGAAGTCTAGTTGCCATGGTTACTGACGACGGCCTTACCGCACTGTTCAGTAAAGTTGCGCAGCTGAAACCCGGAGTCGACGTGTGTGACTTCATCCGACATCATAAAAGACTCTCTTTTCCATTACATTTTGGAGAACTAATGACGCCTGTTCAGTAGGCAACGTTAGGTAATCGTGTACAATCGAACAGGTTCGAGAAAAAGTCTGAATTGTCCCTCATATGTGCCCAAATTATTTAGAAACACACAAAAGTTCATCTAAGCATGAAGATTCACAGTAAAATCGTCACGTTATTGCCCGACAATCACAACAGTGCTTCTCATATTTTTGAATTCAGAACATACACTTCAGCTGTTCCAATTTCTGCAGATGTCCACCATTTTTATCAAGTAAACGTTTCTTTAAAAAAAAATGACCCATATAGTTTCATACCAGAAAAAAATATATATTTCTGATTCAACATGCACTGTATATGCAACTAACCAAGCATGTGAGTTCTCATTTGGCCTCATATGCATGTTTTGGGAATGTGGGAGGAAGCCACTGCATAAAACTGGATGAATACAATTTGTAACATTTCAAGTTGGATTTGGTGATGACAATCATATATTCAGGCATAACTTCAAAACTGCTTTATTTTGTTCACTTGTGAAGTAGAAATCCTAAACTTGATGCCCATGTACAACTAAGGGGAAAAAAATGAAGAAAAAGCATGACAATCGCTGATTAATTGCGCCCACTTGGTGTTCTTCAAAGATGAAATGAAACGCTTCCCCTTCCTTGATCTTTTACAAAGGCAAACAGATTTTTCTCTTCGTCTGAAGCACCTTGGATGTTTTTAAACTCAAAGCTTAATTCACCATAATAAACAAAACTGCTCTGCAAAGTTTACGCATTCGGTCCTTGATTAAACGGCACGGGAACACACGGAAGACACGAGCCTCCCCGCTCGGGAATGTCATGATTGTATTCGCTCACAAACTTCCACCACAGGCCATTAACACTCAGAATAAACATACCCGTAAGCTCAAGAGGATGTGCGCCGACTACTGTTTCCCTCCCTGTGGGAAGGTAAAGAGCACGTTGCAAGCTGTTAGACTGTCTTCTTAAAATGATAGATGTGTTTTAGCCGTATTTCGGTTGACAACATAACATAATGACTTGTTTAAAACAAAAATGGGGAAGTAAAATGGAAAAAAAAAAATTCAAGGTATTGTATACAAATGTCTGGAGTGGGAAGTCAAAGCAAATCTTTTGATGAAGCCAAAAGGTGAGAAAAACAGGTATGGCCGCTATTTGCCTCATGCGGTGCAACACATCTCCTTTGCCTTGAGTTTATCTGGTTGCTTATCGTGGCCTGTGTCCGCAACTCGTCGATGACCGTGCAAAGTTGCTGCATAGTGGCAGAAAGTGGAACGCTTTGGAGAAGATGACATCACATAAAAAAAAGCAGTCTGTAAAAGTGAGTTTTATGAAGCGATTTAACAGATGTCAGCGATTTTGCATGCCTTATCTCCATGAGCAGGTTTTTTTCTCAGTCACGGTGCCGCGATGAAGAACGCTCGGTCACCTTTAATTTCAAGCTTTGGAATAAGCAGAAGGCCCCCACTCGAGCTTCTGAAGCTGAGGTCGCTGTTTAAAAGTCAAGAGGGAAATCTTAAAATGTTTTTTTTTTTTTTTTATCGCTGACACACTTCTGCTCGACACATAAAAAGGCGGGAACAATTCTGGTGGAAACAGAATGTTGCGAGGATGCAAAAAGAAATCAGGACTGACACACGGCAGGGTGAAGGGATGAAAGGAGCATGAATTTCAGTCAGTGTCACACTGCTCACTTCGGCTAACCAGAAAGTTGCCAGCTTCATACTAGCAGAAGCGGGACTCTTGGCAGTGATGCAAAGATCGGGTTTACTGTGCTCCTAGTCAAAAAATGTTTGTCTGAAGTTCCCCTGTTTTGGGCAACATGTGCATGACACAATAGATGGCGAGTGGGATTCACTGGTTTGGTGGTGACATCATAGTCACATCAACAAACAAAGGTTGAATTAGAACAACCGCTATATTCGGGCAAAACGAGTCTCTAGATATAACATGATATTGCTAAATTTATATTCTTTTTTTTTTTTTTTTTAAGAATATACGAGCTTGAGGCTCTCGTGCGTATGAACCGGCAATTGTGGCTTTCAAATACAGTGTAGTGGATGTATTTCAAATTACAATCATATACTGCCAGTGCTTTCTTTGGAGTGCATGGAAGCCTGTCAAAAATAGAGGAGAGGCAAGATATATGAATATGGAACCATCGAGGAAAACCAATGACAATGTCTGTGTACGGCATGAAACGCTTATTTCAGTTGCCTTGTTGCATCAAAGCACTACATTGCTGATTTTGCATGAGTAGACGTTTTCTATTTTTACAAAGGAAGCATGATGTAATTATGTTTGGAGGTCATGCTGAAATGGAAAGGAGTCACATTTAAGAATAGTGTTGATCAACATAACCGCATTCAAGTTTTGCCACCAATGATTTGCCAGCAAAGGACTGATTCCGATTTTTTTTTAATAAATGTTAAAATAAATATTTTTTTCCAACATGGCCCTTAAAACTTTTTTCCTAACGTCTTTTGTCTGACCTATGTGAGAAAGACATTTATCTACCAGATAAGGCGTCCACAACACTTGATTCAGTCTATTAAATGTATGACGTAGCCTCAGCTCCCACTCCTCCTCGCCCTGAGATAACAGCTGGTTCTACTTTTTCAAACATTTAGCACCTTCAAAAAAAACCGCAAAAACCATCTTTTCCCCATGTTGCTTTCCTCCTTCCTTCACCCTTTAGCTCATCTGTCTCCCTTGCTTCACCTCCACCAGCGTAATTATTTTTTTTTTTGGGGGGGGGGGGTAGACTGAGAGACTTTCCACATTTGGCAGTGCCTCACCCGCTTAAATCCAGGGAGCTCTAACAAAATGTGACTTTTGCATTTTAACCTCTCTCTGGGAAGACATCAGGAGCTCTTTTGTTCCTCACTCCCCTGTCAGGGGATGAAGGTGGAGTTGGGGTGGGAAAGGAGTGGGCAAAGCAAGAGCAAGGAGCAAGGGGTGCTGGGGGGCGGGGGGCAGAATGGAGAACAGTGGCCTTGCTTTCGGAATTGGGAGTGAAAACAAGTGAACAAGCACATGGGTGCATTTCATGGAAGATAGGTGGAGAGTGGAAAATAATGCAAAAAAGTGGAGATAGGAAGACGGCGCGGTTGCGACTGGCTAAGAGACAGATTGAGGAGGAGGTTGGTGCTGGCCGTGTCCGTCATTTGAGGAGGTGCTGCTTGATACCTTGATGTTGGTGCAGCGCCAACATCTGTGCTGCCATTCCGATAAAACAAGAAAAGCACGGAGGAACACGACTTCTTGGAAATGATGACACACCCTCCTGAAAGGCACACAAAGATGTCATGGTGAGCCCACAACTGGAAATGAAAGAAAATCATTTTTTTAAATACACCATTTTTTTTTTAGCCCTGTGTGGAATAATCTCCCATTATAAGTTATTGCAGCCAACCAGAAGCTTGAAGAAAGTCATAAAAGACGCAACAATAATCAAATAAAATCAAAGATATATCCTGTGTGTGTAGTCACACTCAAATATACTGTACTGTACTGCCTCCTCAACTATAAGCTAGCAAAACTCAAAGCCATTAAGATGACCGGAGAGTGACATGTATGAAAGAAAAACTGTCTCAAGAGATGGACGCTGCGGTATCATCCAAAGGAGCCTGGTTGGTAAAAACATTTGAGGAAAATCTTCTCTCTCAAAACTCAGATGTTTCCAAGAATATGGTTTTCAGTGCAGCTTGCGCATGGATGAAAAAAAGTCGGTGTCGACAGGCTCGGACAAATGACAAAAAGGCCCAAACAGTAGCGACCCTATATAAAATGACAACTGTTAAATAATATCCTTCCTTGACGTGTATGAATTTGAGAAATGTATTTCTCAACAGGCTTCTTTCTACTAGCCAGAGCAACATCTGTGCCGTTCCAAGGCTAACAATGCCGTCTAATTATAAAACCCGGCAGACTAATCAGTCTGTCTGCAGCCTGCGTGTGAGACCCGCTGCACAGGGAGAAGCTTTTGGTCCGGCTTTGAGGCGGGTTCCTCCCTGGAGGACGACAGAGTTGAAACTGTGCCAGACAGCCGAGCAGACTTTGGACCTGTGGGCATTTCCCTCTGCTCAGATGGATCCAGTTCAGAGATGATCCTTTCTCTCGGCCTCGATCTGGCTGTGAAGCGGCCCCGGCGGCTCATCACTCATTAGGATCTTTGTGTCGAGAGCCAAAATCAAACAGCTTTCTGGGCCGTCACACTGCAACCCCCCCCCCCATCCCCCTCACACCCACACCTGCTAACATACCGTACGAGCCGCAGGCGACGAATGACTGCTCACGGGGAGAACTCACGTTTGGCCATTTTGACGAAAAAGCCCCACCGCATCTCGTTTCCTGGCACATTGCTTGTCAGATGCATCGCTATTAGCCACTATTTCTTCGTGACCTTGTACTGCATTTCCTCAAACACTTGAGATATCCCAAAGTCATCACCCTTGAGTGTTAAGCTAACTGTTATTCGTTGGCAAAGGTGAACCACTTTAGAGTTTGTTTGTCTTGGGCCCCGCCGCATGGTTTCTGTCTTGTGAGCCACAGCCACATTGACAGTTTAATGTGTTGCGTAGACATTTTCGCAGATCTGTCCTCTATCCGCCGTGTCCGATCTGGGTAGACTTCTGTCCGGTCAATACGTAATATAACGCCATCCCAATGTGACCTTTGCTTTTCTCAACTGCATCATCTTGTAAGGGGACTTGTCGCAGTCGGGGAAAAAAAAAAATCAGGTCACTTCTTGATCATCGTTCTTTGCAAAGTGAGTCGTGCGGCCCAAATGGAATAGTTCTCCTCTTGATTTTGTTTGTTTTGTTCTTTCCCCGAAATCACATGGGTTCCCATCACATATCCCAGGTGGGAAATGCAGGCTATCATGGCTCAACTAGTGCTTGATTAGAAACATAAACAGCCACAGCAAGTTTACACATGTGCAGCCACCTTGCGCTCCTCCTCATATGAAGACCCACCCCAACACTACTACATTTAAAAAAAAAAAAAAAAAAAACGGAAAAAAACAAGACTGACAGGGTGTCAAAACATGGTTTGTGGGGTATGTAGGTTCATGGACCAGGTCTTGGGGAGGCCAGGTCTAAAGGATACATCTGCCACTGTCATGGTCAGGTTCCAGCCCTTGTCAGCCCCCCTATGGCGTTGATTCTGATTTTCCAGGAGCTCCTCCACCTAACGTGTCAAGACGTTTCCCAGAACATGCCAAAAATAAAGTGGCACCTACACGTACAAAGCCTCTCTCGAAGATAAACACTATATCCCTCCAGGGCTTCAGCACATTATTTAACTATTCTTTTAACAAAATATATTCATAATTTAATTGATGAAAGAAGGGAGCTGTCGTTTGATTACAAATTCTCGAAATCCCTTCTATATCTCATATACTCATTCTTACGGAACCTTTGTGGTCAACCGCAATCCGTTCCAGGACTTGTCAGCCTCTGATTTGTTCAGATTTCAAAACAATTTCTTCTCCATTGGAAATAATGAAAGCATAAATAATTAGTTCCAGAGTGCAGATCCCACCAGCATGAAACATTTTACAATTGTTTCTTAATACGTGAGTAATGAGGCTTAAGATTTTTTAAAAAGGATACCCGTACACGATGACATTAACTAAGTTACAGTGACTTCTGTTGACGGTTTGATGGTCATTGCCTCCATTTTTCCATTTAGTGCCACCCATGTGGTGGTAAAATATAAACAAAAACAACCTCACCAAAACAAAAACAAATGTGCAGTTAAACCTTTCGATGACCAGTCACACAAGACATGCTGAAGATTTACAAGACCTCAGCAGATGTTGTGGGAGATCTTTGTGATGTCTTATACGAGGTGTTTGTATGACTTTTAGAATATTTTTTCCAATTTAATTTGATGGACCCCAACCTGCATGACTACAGTGGCATTTACTTTAAATCCAGGACAGTGAAGCTAATTTACTATCGAAGGCGAGGCTATTGGATGATGCGACTCATAGACTTGGAAAAATGAACTTATTTCCATGAAGGTAAATAAATTATATTTGATGAGGGCCAAGAATTGCAGCAAAAAGCACGATTATTTGATTTCCTCATGGGACCGTAGAATAAAATTGTAGAATTGGAATTGATCACTGTAAGCCGTGCAGTAGTGTAGTTATCCACAAGCTAATTCTAAAACATTCAACATTGCCCACAGACGTGGTACTTTAATTTGCACTTGAAATTCCAAAACAACGGAATTATTCTCATTTTTTGGTTGACCGCCATCAACTCCATCTGTGAATAAATTGGCTACCTGGTTAACCTGAGGCCCAGCACTCTATTCCCCGTGGTGTCGCCGCTGCCACATGGAGGTAACTTTAGTGGACTAAATATGAGCAAGCAGTGACCCGGGCCTTCTTGGAATCCACTTACTGCCATTAGCCACTGGGTCAGCAGGGACACTGGCTGCTGGACTTTCATAGCCCTGCTGGACATACAACTACATTCCATTTGTATGGCGTATGGCTCAATGATGGAGAAACAATGTTTTGCTACTTACATTCGCATGTGTTGGATTCGAAGTTGCGCAAAGATGATCCAATGGAAGCCCTGACGGAAACCTATCATAGTGAGAGCTTTTCAAAACCAATGAAGCGAGTCATCATTCTATCGTCTGCGGCGAACGTTGATTTGAAAGCCCTCGGACTAAGTTTCCGACCTGCAGATGTAACAAGGTCACTTAAAAGTATGCACATTAATTGAACTGGCTTTGACCAAGGGCGGAGTTACATGGTGGCCAGGGGCGGCCATAGCCACCCCTGTCATTCTCTGGCCACGCCCCTGGCCACCCCCACATAATTAGTTTCTAATAAACTGCATGTACTTCATTGCTTGGTGAATTTATTGATATGGAACTGTTTTAAATTGTGGGGAAAATGCATTAACATATCTTATTTAGTACTTCTTTAGTACTCAGAGAAGACAGACCTTCAACAGAATCACCTCAGAGCCAGTTTTTTTTTTTAAATATGCTGTTTTGTCCATTTAAAGAAAAAGTTGCAATGTCATTTTAAAAAAATGCAAATGTAGTAAAATGCAAGACAAAAATTTTAAAAGAATGGCCATATGCAGCAGCAGATATACTTTACACTCCAGTGATATTACAGTTTTAGCACATGAACCTTATCAAAACTTAACCTGCCCTTGATACTCAGCCCACGTTTCTCCTTCAGCACCGCTCATATCTCTCATCATCACTTGAACAATAGGTTCAGATGTTGCAATAATGTAGAAACACAAAAATAAAGAACCCAAAGTGGCACAAAAGAGCGATTCATGAGACTGTGCTGCAATATAAAACAGGTAACATAAAACTCCAGCATCTGCAACTAAGGTTTAGCTTTACTTAACATAAATCTTCAAATACAGAAGGCATTATGTTGGACTATTCGAGTCTTTGGAATGAACAGAGAAATGGGCAGGCACTGCTCTTTGATTTGATGAACTCGAGTATCCGTGCCTGAGCTGGAGAAGCCATTGCTGAGCTTCACTCACACGCCAGCTTGCGTTTTGGGAATAACGCAGAGAATAATAAAGAGGAAGACTGAGATTTGTTATCTCAAATCTGTCGTCGCAGCGAGCAAACTTTCATGGGAGTCTATTAAGAATTATTAAGGCATCAGTGTTTTTGCAGCAGGTTATTCTACATCGTTGCCTCGTTCTTTGACTTTCTTCCTCCGCGTTGAGTAAATTTAATCTGCAAACATGTACTCCTGTCCACTTCATTTGAGGTGAGGCAATACACTCATCACTTAGTTAACCATGGGGGTGGGGGTGGTGGAGGGGTCTCTAACGGAGCGAACTGATGACATGACAAAAGGCAGTGTCATCACCTTGGATGAAGCCTTGTCAGATGCTGCTCATTAGATGCTTCTCGACTCCAGCCTTCATGTGTGGAGTTTACACGTCACCCACATGCCCCAGATTTTCAGTTCAGACTGAGTGCGAGTGTCACTGGTTGTTTGTCAACGCTCGATTGCAATTGCCTGATGGCCCTCAAGGCTGTACCCTGTCTGTCATCGAAAGACAGCTGGGATAGACTCCAACTCACCCACGACCCAAACTGGGACGAGTGTAAGAGTTTATGTGGATATAAGATAACAACAGGTCTCCTGCTCTGTTATCACAATTCAGAAAACAGGGTGTGGGAAAAAACAATAGAGACAAATATAGAGAGTGAGGGATAAATGGGATAAATCACCCGGCATGGGTGAGGGTTTTTACCTTTTCCTGACCTTCTTTGCAACTTCCTCTTCACCGAGTTGACCAAATTCAGGCCCTCTCCACACTCCACCCAGCCATCAAAGTGAGCACTGCAGAAAAGGGGAAATGTGAAGGTTAGACAACCTGAGCTGGTCGACTGACGAGTGGTGGGGTCAGGGGGATTTTTTTGGAACTTCATCAAACAGGGGCCTGCTGTATACTCTGGTGGACAATTCAAGAGCTTTTATGACTGCTTCTTGCATCTTGTATTGATTCAAGGATCCTACCAAAAAAAAAACCAAAAAAAAAAAACACTTAGATGGCCCACAATACAACGTACAGTATTTAATTGAGAAGCAAAATCTTTCTGATATTGTTCAAATTGAATGCAGATGGCCCATCTGCGAAAAGAGAGACAGGAATTTACTGTACTTCTTTCCAGCACTGCCATTTACAAGATGAATGGTGTCAGCTCTGTTTACCTAAATGTGCATTTTTGACTAAGCCTCTGTGGGGCAGCTGAAAGACGGACCTCGTGGGGTTTCTCTAAAAATTCAAACTAGGTAAAGTGCTACTTGAGTGGCACCCCAAGGACAACCAATTGAGAAACATGAGATTTGAACACGGCCTACTTTTCAAATGCAGTTGCACAATAAACATTTGTAAAAGTCATTCTTCGGAACAAAATGGTCACGGTTTACATTGAAAAGGTTATTGTTCAGAAGAATTTTGTGAACAGCATTCATGAAAAGAAGTTGAATGAAATCGCTACATCTGCTCTTTGAGACAACACAGCCTCAATCATATTTCAGCTTTCTGTAGAAAAAATCCACTCTGAAACATCTCCAGCGCAAACAATACTGCCAGAGTCACACCATGTCTTTGAAACAATGAGACTACTGTTCTTCAGAGCCTTTATCATAAAAGCAGATTTTATTTATTGTGAGGGAACTCCAGCTGGGCTTGAATGAAATACGGGTATGTCGAAAACAACTCGCCCAACATCAGCTTCTCTGTTAAGTTTGATAAAAGGGGTTCCAGAGATAAATTTGGGTTTCATTCATGTCTGGGTAATTGTATGAAATTGTTATTTTCAGTTGATAGTTGTAGGAAGTGCTGCCACTTGTGCCTCGTCTCAGCGACCATCTTAGGAGCATCATAGTCAGCCCTTCCTTCTGTTTCTGTGCTATAGCTTGTTGTGAGAGCATCTCAGACAGTTTTCCCTTCCAGATCACACGCGGTGGTGTCCCATCAGGTGTCAGGTCATCCCCACTGCGTTACAGACCTAACACTCGCCCTCAGAGCTGGCGGCTGCAAGACAGCAAGCATGGGGTGGGCCTGTGAGACTGGGAAACCTATCAACCACCAGCAACCTTCTCCCGCTCGCTGTCATTTCACAGCGGCAGCGAACAACAGTTAATTAGTTTCATCTGGATGGCCGCTGGGCTCGGGAGGAAGGTGTGTAAGGGCTGACCTTATCACGCACATACTATAGACATGGGGTGCAGATAGTGTTTCTGCTCATTCTGGGTTTGGTGTGAAAGCCATATGGTCCAGAGCATAACATTGCGTCTTGATTTGGCACCAGGTTTATTTCAGGTGAGAGATCTTTTTTCAATCATCTTGAGGTCCAAGATAAGTCTTGAGTCTGATAACATTGTTTTTTTTTTTTTTAAATCTAAATGTTTAATGTTACAAGTCTCTCCTTTTTCTAGATAGTATTCTGTACCTCTCTAACTTCTCCCCAAAAGACATTTTTGTCCGCCGCTGGACTCAAATCCATGACCCTCTGGCTCCAAAGTCCCACCGAAAAAAAAAAAGAAAAGCTGGACTGGAGCATGTTGGAAATGAATGTGCTGGTTGGAACGAATGGAAGTCACGCTCAAAGTCAACTGTTTGTGTGGGTTGCAACCACCCCAAGATCCAAAGGCAGACAAGGGCCTAAAAATGACATCTTTGATTTTTGTTTTTTTAAATTGCTTACTCCCTCAAAATGCCGGCTTTAAAATCTAGCTAGATAAGACAAATGTAAATATACAACCTACAGAGACACAAATCGAGCTCGAGTTATTTAAAGTTACCGAGATTGAAAATGCCAAAGGGGCAAAAAGCATTTGAACTGGTGTTCTTTGGAAGTCACTTTGAATCCGTGTCCCATCAGACAGAGGAAATCCATCAGCAAAATGATTTACAAAAATCCTACAAATCTTCAGGATTATACTTTTCAACCGCTGACGGATCTGAAGATAGTATTCCCTCACAAAGGGAAACAAAACAGACATTTTGGCCCAGCTTGTCAGAGACACAAATCGAGCTCGAGTTATTTAAAGTTACCGAGATTGAAAATGCCAAAGGGGCAAAAAGCATTTGAACTGGTGTTCTTTGGAAGTCACTTTGAATCCGTGTCCCATCAGACAGAGGAAATCCATCAGCAAAATGATTTACAAAAATCCTACAAATCTTCAGGATTATACTTTTCAACCGCTGACGGATCTGAAGATAGTATTCCCTCACAAAGGGAAACAAAACAGACATTTTGGCCCAGCTTGTTTTTATATAATCACAGTCCCCGAATGCCGAAATCTCGACGATCTATCGGGATTTTTGCCCAACAACCAACTGATCAAACCGAGCAAACTTTTCACACGAATCAGTTGCCGTGAAGAGAGAGTAAGATGCATGAGTGCTTTTGGGGAGAAGGCAAACGTCCCAGCAGAGAAATGATGTGGAAAGAATTTCAAACTAATAGCGTGTCGGGCTCATGTCGGATAGACAGCCACAAGTGCGACTGGCGCAGCAGGTTAAGTTTTATGACCATTGGTCATGTAAGAACATTTTATTTTGGTTGGTATACAGCTGCGGAATAATTTAAGGGAATACAGAAGCCTTTAACTCGAACAATATTCCGCCCCTGCTTAAAACACATCGACTCGGCATGTCACGGGAGGTTTGGCCTCATTGAAAGTAACGTTGCAGTTTGACGGAGTTTCCTTTGAGAAACTTGATCAAGTTGTTTTTACTCACTTTCTCGTAACCTTTGGAATGTGTTGTTTTTTTTTTAATGACAAAGTGCATTGTTTCTGTTGCGTGCAAGGGATAACACAAACAACTCGATCTATTTCATCGTCAACTTCTCTAATTTGAGCACGTCCCTCGCAAAAAAATTCTCATCCCAACCCTGAAAATCACGGCACCGCACCTCTTACTTTGCCTCACTGCATCCTTTGACAGAATATCAACACAGCAGAATGGATCCTATCCTAAGTACTGTCTGTGCTTGCATCTAGACTGTTTACATTTTTCAAAAACACACCCAAACCGTATTTCTCCCCCTCCGCTGTTTGCGTGAGATCCTCTTTTGACGACATCAATCGTTCTCACGACGATTAGAACACATGATTTCAGACCGCTGGCCGCATACATGACGTCCCATATTTTGGCCAAATGCAGAAATGGCGTTAAAGGAGAAGAGGAAGCAGAAGCAGGAGACCTTGGGGCCACCGTCTGCAGATCCGTTAACAATGCAAGGCCCGGTGCTGTCAGCACCAACTCACACTGAGTTACAGAGACACGCATGCACACCCGGCAGCCGGGGAGTGTGTGTTTGAACAGTAGCTGCACGTACAGGGCTAGTCCCACAGCTGGTTTCACTGCGACTCTGGTGAAACAGTCTGATGCTTACGGAGGTATCCTTTGAAAACAAACATATACTACACTACACTCTATTGATCGAGTTCACATGCTCGCAATCATTTTATGTCCTTTTGGAAGAATAAGATCCATCTGTGATTGAGTCAACAGGTCAAAAATGACCCGCGCATCAGTCCCATGTGTTTGTTTCTGTATATGAAAATATATTGGATAATCCAAGGCAATGTTCACACTTAAAATGCTATTTTTGAAAACTTTTTTTTAAACCTCTACACCAGCTCCTCATTCAAAAGCTGTTTGGAGATGAAATGAAATGAACACTATAGCTCTCCTGGTTTCTCTTCGCCCGACTGGCCTCTGAGGTGTGGCGAGGGGAGTGATTACTTCAGTCCCGCAGTGTCTGGCTCATTGCTGGGCAAGCCGCCTGCTCGGCCATATGCCAGCCCTTGTATGTACTGTATTGTTGGGTAAGACCAGTGTAAATAACCGCCTGGAGTTATTCAAGAGAAATACTTGACTGTGTTTTAGCCGATGCTTTACCAGGCATTTGATCCAGCGGGAGATTAAGAGCTCTCATTATGGGCCTACAGTAAATACTGGTAAATATCAAGTGGCGGCACGTGGAGCGCGGGTGAGCAGGCACCGCTGGTGGAATTGTTTGGGTCAAAGGCTGATCTCACGCTTCTGTTTCAGGAGTACAACAACGGTTAAAGGCGAGACCCGTTTGGAAAACTCGCATCAAATGACAACTGTACTCGTCATCTTCTTCGTTTCAGTCGCCACCCATGTGGCGTCGCACAAGGGAGCCCGTTCGAAAATGTTTCACAGACTGAAGGAGCCACATGAATCGGGCACAAACACGAGGAGACCAGAGGAGTTTGTCAAAGTATAGATGTAATATCACCCGTTAATAAGATACCAAACAGTTCATGCCTTTGACATCTGTTCTGCGGTACAAAAGATACAGAATATAATTACCTTTCCTCCAATAATGATCATTCCCGATGCATGGAAAATAACAGTCAACTTGGACCGGTATCAAAAATGTTAACCCCCAATTGTGATGACTTATTGGCATTTTCCTTGCCTTTCTTAGAACGCTAGTACGAGTTCCCCAAACTCAATAAAAAGGGTTACGCTTTTAGGCTTAATTTAAAACAATAGCAAGTGTTAAACACATCCATGTGTGCACTGGCAGCAAACACTCAAAAGGAGAAGATGAGACAGTTTCCGAGTCTCTTTCCTTTCGGTGAGAGCCAAGATTGTATCTGGCCTATATTAAACACCCGATTGCAGGTCATATTTAAGCACTGTTTTATTATTATTATATTATAGATTGACTGGAACTGGCCTTTTGGAAAAACAGGCTCAGTAATTGGAAATGGAATGGCATTTTAAGGTCAGACATCAAGTTTGCAGACAGAGCATACAAAACGCATTGTACATGGCCATGGACATCAGCGCTTCTCACATTTCCTGCACATCTCATCCCGGTTTCCCCCGAAGCTGAGTGGCACAATAACTCACGCCCAAATTGTGGTGTTGTTGTTTTTTTTTTTTTTTTTTTTTGGGGGGGGGGGTCAGAATTATTTTAAACTTAGAAATGAAGATGCAGTGTGGGAGTTTTGGGCAAGGCTTGATGTTAAATCAGGAGGCAGAAAAATACAGAACTTCAAGACAGTAAGCAGTAATACCTGTGCTGTGGAAGTAGTAGTTAAAAAAAAATAAAATAAAAAAGAAGAGGCCTGCAAGTGAAGTGTAGTGAGTGAGTTCATTTTCCAACATTTATGCAGCAACAATGTATGTCATTAAATAGGCTGATTTAAAGTTACGTGAATTTGTTCGAACAGCAATTTAGCTGGTGAGGTTTTAATCTGAGTTTGGAGCAGATCAAGGCAAAGAGAAATTGTACTCCCCACGTGGAGGCTACTTGGCAAACTCTAAAACTTCAACAAGACTGAACAAAGAGTTATGAAGACTGCATTGTACGGAGCACATCATCATTTACAAAAAAGTACGCCGCTAAGAAGCAACAATAAGAAAGAGAAATGGTTTGAATGATAAATGGGATCTGCAACAGATGCTCATCATCGGCAGGAAATGAATACCGTTGACTTTCATGGGATGGTCGCACTGAAGTACTGCGGGTCAAAGATCAACCCTTTCCTCTTAGGCTCACCAGACAAGCCAAGTCTGTCCAGCCCAAACACAACTTGACATTGTTTGATCTATCGCGAATGATCTCTTGCAAGAGCAGACATGCTCCTCTCCTTTTTTTTTTTCATGAAGACATGACAAGGTCAACATTTCAATGACTGTAGTGTCATTGAGGAAAAAAAAGCAGCCGTACGGGCAATAATAGAATGAATGATGGCCGCCGTCCTTTAATCTATAGTCAGCTGAAAGGTTTTGACATGGGTGAAGCTGGTGCTCAAACTTCCAACAATGACGAAAATAGAACAAATATCTTTGAGAAAGAATTGGAACAATCAATGAAAGAATATCAAGTACAGATCATATTTTTTGTTTTTGTTTTAAGGGTGATAAAATAAGAGAGGATCTTAGCTACACTGCAGTTGTTGCGTGACAGAATAAAAAAAAAAAGAAAGGAATATTTTCTGTCCTCAGATGGATTTCCCATCACATTCCCAGAGGGGAAAACCGAGGAAGAAAGATGACAGCAAAGGTGGAGTTGTGACTATTAATTCAACTGTGACCTCCTCCTTTCCAATATTTAGTCATCAAGACTGGCTGCCGTGAACGTATCATTGATGGACACAAACAAAGTCATTGATTCAATAATCCTTGATATAGGGAGGGCTTAAGGGCAATGTACTGTCACCTATGGTATTTTTTATTTTTATTTTTGCCCTCACAAGAAGAATGCTTCATGGTAAGACGTTTCAGTACCGGTAGGCCATATTTGTGGGTGAACTGAATATCAACAAATGCCCTTCATAGCAACACCAGCGTGTGTTGGGCAATGTGATTGAAAGCGCGCAACACATTCCGTTCGTGATCTTGGATCAGCCAAGGTTGTGAGCCTTTTACACTGACAAAATCCATCAGACAGACAGTCATAAAATGTCTGGTAAAGTACTCATAATTGTCTCTGCTGATTTGAATGTGATGGAATGCATCATTCTCACAGCTGCTTATTGACTATTTTATATCCTTCCAAGCCATTTGTGTCTTTTAGATGACAGCACGAGAAATCTGTCGAAATGGCTTTTGCCTGTGCTTTGTTTGGAAAGCGGGCAGCGTTTGGTTTGCATCGAAGATTCTTTGCATGCCAAACGTTCTGGGGCAAGCGCGACGATCGCATCACAACTTGTTGCAGGAAAATGCATTTACCGGTAAGTTTCCATTTCTTTCAAACAATGATCGAGTTCCCCTCAATGATGCCGATGATGATTCAGAAGAGGACGGAGAGACAACATTCTTTGAAAGAAACAGCTGTTGTTTCGTCTCATGCTATCTTTGCCATTCGCCTGCATATCTGGCTGGATGGATCTGGAAGCGTGTTTCCCAACCTTCATTGAGCCAAGTCCCATCCCCCCCCACCACTTTCACATTAGAAAAACAAAAATGCCACAAAAAGTATGACGACTGAAATAATGACGACCTTCGCCGGCAAATACAGACTTGTGCCTTCTGCCGACAAACTAAACAGCATTTAAATGTTCTCCCAACCCCCAAATAGCGACTTGAGCGGTGCCGTCATCCGCCAAGGTGGCCAAACGGCATCGCCACTCGCTCCACGAACTAAAAGAAGCAGTACCTGTGGACCCATCCCACTTAGCTTCGGCAGTACCACAATCCAATATCTCTTTACGAGCTGACTCACTTCTGTCTACTTCTGACGTTGTGGATTGCCTTGGCCGTAATAATGTCAGACTTTGTTTTGAGGCTCATTATCCACACAGCTTTTAATACTTCATGATGACTAACTTCCTGCCCAAAGACATATCTCATCTCATGAAGTCTGAGAAGTGGAAGTCGTCAGGCTCTGTAAAACTTCATTCTGCACCGGCTTATTTTGCCATATGGGTGGCATATGTTTGATTACAATTTGACATATGTAAGTAATGGGAGTCGGCTGGATGCAGTGGTGGCGGAAAGGTTAGCGCAAGCAAAAGCTGCAAAATAAAAAACATTGCGGTTCTCCCATTACACTTTTAGTTGTGAGGTTTTGATCCGTGCCATGACTGGAAGCACGAGTGCAATTGGCCTCCATTGTGACTTAGCATTTTTTGCACTGAGACACGCAACAATAACAACAACAAAACAATAATCCTTTCCAAAAATGTTTGTATTTTCAGGCTCCATGGTAATGTTGCCCTATACTGTAAAGGGAACAAATGAAAAAAAAAAAAAAGAAGCAACCCCTAAATGTCAAGGAGTTGAAATGAATCATTACATCGAGTTTTCAAACTGCCATTCACATTCTGTCATGAATGAGGACTGCGTACTGTATTTCTGTATATTTTCGAAATACACTGGAGGAATGCCAATTATTTAAACTATGTTAAGTTTAAATCTTCAGAAACCAAGAAGTCCGATATCCAGAATGTCTCTGGTTCTTCCCTGCCTTCTCATTATAGAGAATAAATCAAGTGCCGCCACTTGATAAAAAAAAAAAACAAAAAAACAAAAAAACAAAAAAACACTTTTTCCATTCCATGTTCAGATACTACATGGACAAACGTATCATAGTTTGCATTATTGTGTGGATGTTCTTCTCCAAACAGTTTAGTAATCAGGCAAAAAGCTTCTTCCACAAATGAAACACTAACATTCACCGAAGCGGGAAAATATTGTTTGTACAAAAAGCCAACATTTCTGCACAGCCAAAACATCTGCACGTGCCACAAAGCAGAATATAAAGTTACACTGATCATTAGGGCCAACTTGATTCCACCGTGGGTGAAGCTCGGGCTTATGTTGTCTGTGCCATTTATCTTTGGGTATATCTTCTCATTTGGCACAAGCGGGCCCCCACAAAGGGAGTATAACCTTGACCACACAAGGGAAAACTGCTTATGCGAGGCTTGACATCATACTGATACCTTGAAATATGATTTTCAACGTCATTTGACTTGTACACTGGCTTTTTTCAAGAAGCTGGGATCGTGCAGAGTTTGGCGCACATGAACACAATTGAATGCATTCGTTTTGATCGGCTCCGTTCGCTCACGTGGCTTCTTCTGATGATCTATTTATGGTTTGAAAAAAAAAAAAGGCAGGTTTGCACCTGCTTTCCAATAGAGCAACTAAATGCGGGTGGCAAAAGGTTGAGTGTACCTTCTCTCATGTCATGCAAACTCATCGATTTCACCGGCAGAGCCACATGAACAGTGAAATGATTTGTAATTCGTGAATAATTAATGTCAGGCAAATTAAGTTCAATTGGATCGTATCGATGGCGCATCCACCACTGATGATCTCTCAGAGCACACTCGTGTCAGTTTGGAAAAAAAGAATAAATCATGTCCTATCATGAGCGGGGTTTTTTTGTTCTTTTTACGTACATAACCTTGGCATCTGTTTGACAGCAGATGTACAGATTTTCTGGTTTATAAAGTCTGATGAATAATGGGGAAAACATAATCTCCTGGCGCATATTTTTTGAAACGCGGCCGATTATTGCTCTCTTAACATGTTGGACAGAAAGTGGAGTCTCTGAGCAACGCTTCCGAGATCAATCTGATTGGGTGGCATCATGGGACACATTTTTATAAATCCATTCAGGATGTGCTTTCTTCTCATCACATTGCTCGAGAAGCATCTCCGAGCAGAAGAATCTGCTTGCTTCCAAGTCATACTCCGAGCTCATTTTTTGGCAATTGATGTGACAGACGTTGCATCACTGAGATATGAAAACGACCAAAACCCTGAGCACAACAATTGCTTATCCTATCCCACTGTTTTCCTTCTTTCCCAAATGCAACCTCAGTAGCATTACAAAAGCATCTGTAGATTCTAGGGTTTCAAACTGTTAAGGAACGGGCCAACTCTAAATCATAAAACCACATCCAACAGGCTGAAAAGCCATGCAGCAAGCACTCGCTTAGCGAAGATGTTATTATAACTCAAGTTTTTTTTTCTTCTTCTTCTACTCTTTTTTGACATTCTCTCATTTCACTTCAACCTCAGCTGGAATACAGAAATCTTGCTCACCCGCGACACTGCTGGATGTTGCCTCGGTTGCCAACGGGTAAAGGAGAGGCTGTGGTTATTGGAACGCATGGATTGGGACATTGAGGATAAGTCGAAGGGGTGGTAGGTGTCCGGAAATGGACTAAATCTGGATCTGTTCAACACTGGAACAGTGAGCCTCATCAAGCTGTGCAAGTGTGGGGAGAGGGCTCTTTATTTTTGCATGTGTTTTGAATATGAAGTAAAATACAAAGTTGATTAAACAGACCAACTCTCGATTCTTCCAGAGGGTGATTTGGACAGAAAAGAACAAATAAAACACGGTGAGAAACATTCTCTCAACAAGCCAGGAAATTGGATCGAGTGCTTTCCGAGACTGGACAGCAGCGCGGCCCACGGTAATTGTCACCGCCATGTCTGACCAAGACCACATCAATGGACAGGAAATATGCCAAACAAGCTGTCCTTTTAACCCAAATGCTTCTAAGGCCAATTCAGGCCACGGCGGAGACAGCCTAGGAATAACCATTACATTCTTAAATTTATGTCCCTGCCTGCCAGTGCCCAGTTAAACTTAGGGTAGGTCCCGTGTGCCGTTTGAGATGCTGAGAACATTTGACAAGGATGTTTCAATGCCTGCCCATGATGCAAATTTTAACCAAACGCTGCTCAATCAAAATTGCATGTCCGTGTGCCGTTTGAGATACTGAGAACATTTGACAAGGATGTTTCAATGTCTGCCCATGTTGCAATTTTAACCAAACGCTGCTCAATCAAAATTGCATGGCTGTTCTTATCTTATTTCAGGGAGTGGCTTACAACAGATTTTTATGTTCCAGAGCACACAAGGTTGGTTGTGACTCCGCCAGGATTGTCAACGCTGATCCAACGTGTTCAAGGTATGATGTCAAGAAGTTCATCAAAACCTTGTTGCTACACCCCAACATCTGATTGTTGATTTCATGAAAAGGAAGTCGAACCTGCAGCGCATCACCTTCAACAGGGAGTGCGTGCAGAGGGTGACAATCTTCCAGCTCTCGCTCCTGCACAATACAAAGGCCTCGGATTTATTCTTATTTTAAGAGATGTGTGATTGGCAAAGAATGACTCGAATTCTAATCCGAATTAGTCTCGTGAGCGATATGCAGGAACTATTTCAGAATGACTTCTTCAAGGGGAGAATCAGATAATGTTGTACAGTAATACATGGGGGAAAATACACAAAACACAGAAAGGCTAAAAAGCGATGTGTGTCCACGTATTAAGCAGACTGCAAGCCAACCCAAACAGTCAACGGAGAGCTTTGGATGCCAGACAGTATCAGAAACACGAAGTGTGCTATTTGAGTATTCGGGGAGCAAAAAGGGGAGTCTGGAAATAAGACCGACACTCGATCGAAATTATTTAAAAGGTTAAAAAGAGGAGAAAGCCGTTCTTCCAAGAATAGCCCTAATCAGAAGGAAAAAAATGCACCCAGTTTCATAACCAAGAAATCCATGAAAGAAAACAGCACGAGCAAGACACGAACTACTCTGATGAGACCCGTGCCAAGATCAATATTGTTTTATCAAGAGGGCGACCCCCGCCTCAATCATCGCCTCCGTTCTTGGCATGGCAATGAAAAAGGTCTCTGCGGTATGCTTTGATTAAACCGGTTTATGGCCCCAAGGCCGAACTTGATTTGGCCCTGGCCAGATTGTCCCTCAGAGCCTCTTTGGGCTCGGCTGCCACTGCTCCACAGCTTTACATCCACGACTGAATATAACCCCTGCACTCTTTCTGTCCACAATTACTCAAACCCACTTTCTATTCATTTTACTCATTTGCAAAATATTGAATGGCTTTCGTGTTTTTGTGAGAACGTTGTTTGCACGTTCTGCCCGTGCCTGCGTGGGTTTTCTCCGGGTACTCCGCTTTCCTCCCGCATTCCAAGAACATGCACGGCAGGTTAATATAACACTCTAAATTGTCCCTAGGTGTGAGTGTGAGCGCGGATGGTTGTTAAGGATGGTGTCTGCCTGAGGCCAAAAGGCAGCTGGGTAGGCGCTCGCTTCCTCTGAACAGAATAAGCGTAACAAATTGGATGGATGGCAAAAGGTTTGGTCGTTGATTTGAAAAGTATCCATCCGACATGAGGGGTGGGAGAGGGTTTAAAGGTTCACGCAAGTGGTATAGCGACAGCAAAATAGTGCAGCGCTCCGGTGTGTGTGCGTAGGCAGTTGTCCATTGCTCACTTTCTCCATTTGTCAGTTGCTGCCTTGCTGTCAGTTATCAACCGTTTGCCGGCTGTTCTTTTATATGGATCACAGGAAACAATATATACAAGCTTGTCAGCTCAAAGAAATCTGGACTTGTAGTACTGCAAAAGGTCTTGGCCAAGCGAATCTTCAGGATATACCGTGTAGAGAATAGAAAGGAAAAAGAAAAAGCACAAAAGACTTTTTTTTCATGACAACACGGGGGCAATAAAAAGATAAAAGACAGGGACTATGCGTCAAATTTCCAACAGCTTCATTCTTTTACACTTGGAGCCGTGGCAGAAAATGAGAGATGGCGGGTGGAAGTATTTCTTTACTCCAATTTGCTGTTGTAAAAACTGTGGATTGTTTCAAAAGTCGGTGTTACGCTCTTTCTCACGTGTGCACGTGCGTTTACCTTTGAAGCCGTCGCTCGGACGGTGCCAAAGGACTGCATCTGCACGAGCCTCTCGAGTTCTGTGTTACATATCAAGCGTGGTCGCCCAAGCGCACACTGATTTGCAATTTTCCATCCACTTGTTGTCCAAAATGGATCCGTACCAGGACTATCATTTTTTGTCATTAGTCATTTCAGGCCAGACACTGTGCGGAAATTAGGAGTAGGAGAAATCTGGCAGTGCTGTGATTGAACAAAACTATGAAGTGACCGTAGGAGTACAGATAATACGGTGAGGTATGCGGCACAGGTGGCTTTAGTTGTTTCCCAACAGATGGCTAACTTGATCCTGCGCACGGGCAACGTAACTTTGAGCAAAGTATAGAACTCAAAAAAACTGTTGTCGTTCATGTTGAGACCCGCATTTAGCGTCAAGGTCATCTCTTGTCTATATCCTTTGGAGATGCTTTTCCTTCGAACATGTCTTTCTGTTTTAAGATCCTACCAGGGAACTCCGGGCTGCTCCATCTTAGATTTGCCATCAAAATGCCTCATGGTTGGACTATAATTAAAAAAAAAGGGGAAAAAAGAAGCCTGTACTAAATACTCGTCTAGTCTCGTGACATGGGATGGCTTTGTCTTCAGGGTTGGAACTAATCTGTGCC
This sequence comes from Hippocampus comes, assembly GCF_001891065.2. Classification (NCBI taxonomy): domain Eukaryota; kingdom Metazoa; phylum Chordata; class Actinopteri; order Syngnathiformes; family Syngnathidae; genus Hippocampus; species Hippocampus comes. Next base: position 95,402 of record NW_017805137.1, read on the forward strand.
TTCCCAAACAGCTAACTATGAGCAAAAGCGATGCACGGATGCTCATTTTGCATCTATCCATACCAGAGAAAGTTGATGAAATCATGTCTGAATACGACAATCGTTCAGTCCTTCAGAGTGGGCCAATTTCACCACAACACAGTTGTGCCCATTATGCTGTCTCTGTATCTCTATATTCTGGCTGTCTTCATATAAAAAGTGATACTTCTTAACTTCTCATCGAGATCCAGATGGATATAGCCTGAAAAAAAAGCTGATGTTTTTTTTTTCTATCTCCCGATACACATGTATCCTTTTTAGTCTTCAGCAAAATATTTTAAGTGTGAATGTGTGCGAATATAAATATACTTCCATACGCTTGAACAAATGATGGCAAGTAGGGCTGGGGAAAATGTCGAGATTGGGTTGGACTGGCAAAAATCCAATTCAATCCATTTTCCTACTGGGGGGGGGATTCTGTCTTCTTCTGCCCAAATTAAATACAGCAGTTATGAGTAAACGCTTCCAAGACACTTATGTGGAAAAACATCTACCGTGCGTACGTAGGTGTGAGATGAGATCACATGGGAAGAGAATGAGAAATTCCATGTTCTCGACATTCTATTGATTTAAGGGGAATTTTTTGCTGTCACACGGTGGAATTATGTTTCGGATATGTTTTGTTTGGGCCGTTGTTTCTTTGGCTTCTATATTGTTCACCTGTATTCATCAAAACATTGATCTCCTTTTATTTTTTTTTTAAATGTATCAACCTTTTTTGCCTTCCACTTAGACTCAAAAGTGTTAGGATATGCTGAAGCAGTACAGTATGTGATGATTTATTTTTTGGACTTATACTCTCAATAACATTGGCACAAAATCGAGGCAATTTAGAGCAGAGTAATGTTAAGGCAATACGGTAATACTGAATAAATTGAACCCTGGCTGTATCGCAGTCCACTTCTGATGTTCTTTGGAAGAGATTACCGGGTTTGCTTCCATATTTAAGATTCGAAATCTCCGAAAAAAGTACTCAAATGAAATGAAATACAAATATGAAGAAATACAATTTTCTATTTTCCTCTATTGAAGCAGTTTCATCCAAACCAAAGTGCATCATATCAGTGGCTTGAATTTTTGGGGTTTTAACCTCATGGCGCAGGTTGATTTGGTCTTTGTACAAAAGAATGCTTCTCGGAGTGAGGCAAGTGTTTCAGTTGAGCAACAAAAATGGGACTCCCAGATTCTTGGATAAGTGGAAGAACGTTTTAGCCATCATGAAAAAGAGTCCTTAAAAAAAAAAAAAAAAAAAATTGAGCTGAACCAGAGAAGACATTTGAACAGTGGACACAGGGCAGAAATTGTCAAAAAGACAATGCTTACCAATAATAGCTACAAGCCATCAACCTCAATCAGTGCAGCCCCAACAAAACTAATCACACATGATATCCACTTTAAATTGTTTCAACATGGTTTACTCGTCACCGGTAGTGAAGAAAGCAACGGTGAACGGACTGTGTGTGTAGCGCGCTTCCTTTCATAACCTCGGCCGCTAGGATGGTTCCAGTAAGATATCACACAACCAAAGCGGATAATTATCATTTTATAGCATTTGTGGCGGGTAATACAGATGATCTCATCATGCTAATCCATCAGTTGGTCCGTCGGTTTGTTTTTCTGTCTTCCGTTATGCTTTCTGTATTCAAGTAACTGGATGAGCTTCGGCTGGACCGATTATTACACCGATCCAACCATCTCTTTTTCAGGGGCAGAGGTTCGGTTGCCACAAATGTCAAGGTTGCAAACCCGATAATCGCTCTTCACCCAAAAAGAACGGTAACATTTCAACAATAGATAAAGAACGACGTCGCCTTCCTGATGATTTGCTCTTTTCGCGGCCCTCCCCCATGATCACTTTCATCAGAGGACGACAAGAGGTGAAAGTAAACAACACTTAGGAGAGCGAAGGAGCCTCTGGTTTGTGCCACTTTGCCCCAGTCATTAGCACGTCATCCTAGTTGTTTTCACAACCTATTCAACACCTAATGGTTTTCCTCCCAGATAATGGTTTCCTCAAGGCCTTGTGATCGGCGTGGAGATGGAAACGAGCAACGACATCAGGAAAAGACAGTGGTGAGGTTTGCAGACGTTTTGGGCGCCCAATAGAATAATTGGGCAAACTTGAGAGTTTGCACCGGTGGAGAAATCAGAGGAATGGGTCAACGTGAGGGGGAAGGTGCTGACAGAGCCTCGTATCAGGGTTACACAGAACCCCACCAGATGAGTTAAAGCAGCTCCATGTAATCCGGTGCCCATCAAACAGAGAGGCCTTTCTGCGTCCGCGTGTGGGTTTGAAAGAATACGGTTTGGATGAAAAGAGAAGGTCATCGACAAAGCAAACGTGACAAAACCTGCAGGAAACCATAGTTTAGCATTTCTCGCCATTTTCTTGCTTTTTGTCATTTCATTAACAGCTGACCAATATCCAGCAGTAGTGTTGTGGATATTTGTATTGCGTCCCCTTGGGCTCTGGAGTGGCAGTTTTAAGGTAAAGCAAATAACAGATGCAGAATGGAACCCAGATACTGTCATGACGATGGGCCGCATCCACAAAGGCTCGAGACGTACTCTGCGTGCGTATCAGGAATGCTCACACATGGTGTGAAGATAGATAGCGTGTTTGACACATATGGCTCGTATCAAACGTTGGAAGCCTCATGCCATTTAACAACGCCGCTTTGACAACTTTTATTGCAAGTGGCTATGCAGATTACAGAGCGACACATTTAGAATACAACTAAGAACATTGTGGGTCATGAACCCAATTCTCCGGCAAGCGAGCGGGCCATTTTATTACCACATTTTACATCTTTTTCCTTTTTTTTTTTTTTTTTTTTTTTTCGACCAAAAAGACAAACAAACCTTATCAGTGGATACATTTAACACCTTATTTTCCCCTTGACACCTTACAACTGTCTACAAGGAGCTTTTTAAAGCTCATTTAAACTCGTGATTTACATCTGACTTAATGCATGACAACATGCTGGGAGGACATCCCGGCCAGCCAAAGAAGCAGAGGGCTGGGAATTTATGAAGGGAGGGAAGATTATGTTGATCATAATCTGGCAAGAAGCAAGCCTGACCTCAGAGTAGATACGGTAGCCAAATGTCTGCTATGAAAAAAAGAAACTACAATGCAGTGGCAAAGGGAGATTGACAACGCATATGGGCATTATTATTTCTGAAATGAAAAGAAATCAAGTTGTTACACTACACGTCCAGGCCAGATGGACATCCGCACATTTGCCTATATAGATTTCCATCTATATAAGGGCATTAGCCCATGTGTTGAAAGGTGAACAGATCCTGAGCCACAAAGGGGGGGGGGGGGGGGGACATACTGTCCAAAAAGTCGAAACCCCGAAAGAGATATTGCTGCAAAATTGCACCGGACATAAACGGTAGCTCTTAAAAAACAAACTGAACATCGAAAATAGATATCATGCATTATATGTATTTAAAGTGCTGTATGCTCGTATAAAATAATCATCAACGTGAGACTGAGAATTGACAAAGACAGCTTTCATTCTCTTAACTCTCCGGGTGTACGTCTCTGGAGGGCTGACAAATGCTTTGGAAGAACTGAGAAGCAGCAGGGGTCCAACTTTGACTTTCTGAACTTGCCATCAACGTCCCCTATGGGCATCTAGCTACACATAAATACTAATGAAAAGTTGTTGCTTTATTTAACAAATGTAGATACTCCTTTCATAATTTCCCTCATGGGATTAATAAAGCACCGTGAATGGCTGGCGCTCAGTTCAAGGTGCACCCCGCCTCTCAGCTGGGATCGGCTCCAGCGAGCCCGCGACCCTAATGAGGATAAGCGCTGCACAGAACGGATTTATGGCGTAATGAAGTACCAACGGGCACGTGGAAGCCATTTCAAAATGTTCCTTGAACATGAAAATGTTGAGGAACTCACAAACACACCGCTGAAGTGCGTTCGAGCACAAGAATGCACGAGTGAGCAGCGTTCGTAGGTCGCGTTCACGGAAGAATGTCTCTGTGAATACTACAAAACTGTAGTGGGCTTGACCTGAAGTCAGTGCAAATGGCCTCTTTCAGAACCCCCCAAAAACCTGGATGATTACAGTAACTATGCTTGATGAATTGGCCATGCTATGTTAGCAATTACAAATGAGACGCCACTTAAGCACCAAGTGGCTGGAATCGAAGGTTTACTTGGAAAGAGAGAACCAAAATATATACACCCAAAGATTCAGGGACTGCTTCCCGTAGGCAACTGTTAAAACACTTCCAAGATACAACAACAGAAACAAGTCTTCAAAATCACAAGAGATGGCAAGCATCGAGATGAATGCACGGAAAGCCACAGTCCAAAAAAGGCGAGAATAGTTTATCTTGGACTGCGGTGGGCTGTCTCGTTGTGGTCAGCTCGTCCTAGAATCAGTTCCATATGCAGCTAATGCTCGCCGCTTTATTCTTGCGTGGCTTATAAATCAACGCCTTTCAGTGGTAATATTGGTCAGATTTTCACACAAACGTTTCATCTTTACAACGCTCCCTTCCAAAAGTATTTGAACAGTGCGACCGATTGCTTTATTTTTGCGGTAGACTGAAAACATTTGGGTCCGACCTCAAAATATGAATACGAGACAAGAGATTAGCGGTCCGGATGGGGGCCGCAACTCAGACCATATTTCAGGTGAGCAAAAATATTGCAACAACTAGACTCAATATTTCGTAGCAAATCCTTTCACTTGACCAACTGGATCGTTCTGAGGCTTCTGCAGAGCTTGCTCAAGAGCTGATCATTTGAATCGGTTGTGTTGGAGGAGGGAAGCATATAAAATTTGCAGGACATGGGCCATGGACAATCAGATTCGGACACCCCTCGTATAGACATTCGGCTCTATTTATTGATTGGATGATCAATGTAACAGGACACACCAGGGCAACGCAACACGTTCCAGTACTTTTGTTCATGCGAAAAACTGGCGGATTGAAACAAACAGCCAAAGTTTACATGCCAATACGTGCAGGCAAAGGCAGACATTTGGACTTCTAGTCTGAAACTGATGTGTTGAAGCCCAGTGTTTCCATCTATAGGAACACTTTTGGAGGTGGATTGTGTGTTATATTGGTTGACTCATTGCACATATTAGTATTTGGTGCTTCTTACGTGTGGCCTTTCTTGAAAAGAACAGCGGAACAGAAATATCCTTTGTACAGTATCGTGTTACCTCATCCGGTACCACAACTAAAGCCTCCGTGCGACTCCAAAGCCGCAAGCAAAATGAAGCACGGCGCTCCATTTCGCTCGTGGCGCATCAAGACCACTCAAAACATCACCCCATGAACTCTGCCGAACACTGTGGCATTTCGACAAACATGTCCCTCCCTTTAAATTGAGAGCGACAAGGCAAAACAAACGCGAGCGGCATCGGCGAAGAAGCCGACGTGTTTTGACATGATGTCACTTAACAGCAAAAGTGTAACGGCGACAATAAACTCGCGCCGACTGCTGTGTTGACCGCTATGTATAGAGGCATAAATACAAGTGTAGTGGAAACACATGTTGGCATTCTTCACACCAGATGTCGACGATGGAAAAAAAAATCAAATACAAAGTGGTTAAAATACAATTATGTCCAGTCATATCTGGTGTTGGGAGTGTGTCATTCCATCTTACCTCATCGCGCGCATAGCAGCCTCCCACCCATCGCTCATTAACCCCCCCCACCCTGAAATAGGTTTGTGTTTGGTGGGCCTTGCGTACCTCCTCGGGTCTACAACTCCATTTCCGTCAAGACAGAAAGACCAAAACAACTTATTGATCGTGATGGCCAATAAGTGTTTTCTAAATACTTGCTCTCAAGAATCAGCAGAGTACCAGATGATAATACGGTTACGTTAGGTGAAATAATGCCTTCCGTGTGCAGTGAAAGGGACTTTTTCACCAGGTGATGCAATGCGAAAAGCCAGCTGCCACAAAAGTACCTGTTGCATGCATTTGCACCTGTTTGATGAAATGACTTCTGATTGCAACTAATAAAAGTAAATCACCTCGACTCCCACTCACACCGAACCAGGCTCCGGTCCCCCCCCCCCCCGATTTTTTTTTTTTTTTTTTTATATTTTCTTCTTCATTTTCTTCATCTCGACA